>NC_052482.1:18855355-18996344 GCF_009730915.1 Dioscorea cayenensis subsp. rotundata
CACATGTATTGCTACGACATATAGCGATCGCGAGTGAGTATTATTTTATAACTTTATCTATATTTTAAAAAATTAGAAAATAGTATGATGACATCATTGAAACTCATAGAATTAGTATGTGTGAATTTAATCAGTTTGTAGGGAAAGTTCAGGCATGAAACACATTCCTATATTTGATATCTAGGTATCTCTATGAACTATGCAACATGGATCATGGACGGTCCTCTTATAATCACTTTCTATTAGGTTAAAGAAAAATGTTTCTTGATTGTTGAAGCATAAGCTCTGGATCAATTCCACTCTTGTCTGTCTCACTCAAGTGAATTGGTTTTGGGAATATTTTGTCAATTTTTGATGACTTTCACTTTTAACCTAATTCACTGATTATGTTTAAATTTTGTATGAAAGTTCTATAAATATAAAATTTCTATATTACTAATTGAACACGCTTGACGGTTTGAAACTATTGATATTTTTAATATTATTTATTCTTTTGAGTTAGTGCTTTTGAAATTAGAACATTGCTTTTGAATATTGGAGATTGGGCTATGACATGCATTGAAAGGTAACACCAATTCATGTTTTTGATGTAATAAGAGTTAAAACACCAAAGTCATGATTTAATACTCCAAGTAATAAGTGTGTTGACGTAATTAATCTTGAGTTTAAAACATATATTTTTTAGTGGGGATTTTCTATCTACATATTACTATTATTTTATCATTAAACAAATTACAGTACAAACCTCTTTTTGTTTTTAATTCTTATGAGGTTGACAGATAAAGTTTTGAATCATATTTTTAATGAACATGTTATTAATTTATTTAAAAAAAGAATCATATTAAATTAATTTTGGATTTTGAATTTTAAGTAAAAAATAAAATTAATTTCTCACAGAAAATTTACAAAAACAGCAAAACGAAGTAATTTAAGATATAATTTTCAAAAGGATACAAATAAATTGTAAAACTCTTGCCTCCAAAAGAGAATTCAAAATAAACACTCAAAACCTTGAATTTGATTATATATATATATATATATATTCTTCAAAACAAAATCCCCTCAAATTTGAGAATGGTTCACAAACAATAATTTTTATTATGTTATTGATTTTTTTAATTAATTATTACGCAATAAATCAAACTTAAGTTGAACAAATGTTCTCAAGATGTTTAAAATGTTCATTAGACTTAATAAATAAAAACAAGTACTTAATAAATTTAATATAATTTTGGTCTATTTGATCATTAAACTACATAAATATATACACATTGGTTATTCCATCATATCTTAATTAATTAAAAACTAAAACAATCTATTAAACAAAGGGATTGACTAAGAATACAAAAGAATTAAAATGAATATTTTCATATAATTATGGGGATCATCCTATTATCTCATGGAATAAAATCATATTTTAATCATGAAATGATACTAATAGCTCAATTTATGCTTTTAAACCCTGAAAATTGTGAAAATGTACAAAATAGTAGAAGAAATATTCATATAATATGAGTTTTCAACTATAGCAGAAAAAAGTAATAAAAAAACCTTAATTGTAATCAAAATGTTGATGGGAACATGGGAAATCATGCACCTTAAAAAAGGTGGTTATTTAATTGGTTTATAGACTTAGCACGTAATTCTAGTTATATTATGCTCTATTTATTTTTTATTCCACTTTATAACTAGTATTTCGTTTGTAAATTTTTTTTGTCAATTTCTCATTTATTAAAAAAAGTAGTATTTTGCTTACCAAACACTGCCTAGCATGGTGAAAAGGCATATGGGTATAAATAGAGATGCATAAGGTTTCGACCCTTCACTATCAGTACTGTAACAATATTATGTAATATCATAAAAATACTATAATATAATGTGTAGCATTGTTTATTTATTGTAGTACTATATTTGGATGTTTTTTGGCAGAGCACTTGTCTGGTTTTATAAAAACAAAAAAAAAAATTGTGAATTTAAATAAATAATTAATTAATTAATAGATTTTTTTTTCCCCAAATATAAACCTCCTCTTTTTTTCTTTTTTTTTGGCAAAATAACCTCATGCGAATTTTATTCACCAACATTGGTTTCAAAACATTACATGGAAGCCTAGTCATTTCCAGGGTGTTAAGTGGACTTTTTAAAAATACTAAGATATTGGTTTTTTTCTCATTAACACCCTTTTCTTTTGACAATCACAAAAATGACTTATGAAAAAATTGTTGTTGTAAATTTTTTATTCCACTTTATAACTAGTATTTTGTTTGTAATTCTTTTTTTGTCAAATTCTCATTTATTAAAAAAACTAGTATTTTGCTTACCAAACACTGCCTAGCGTGGTGGAAAGGCATATGGGTATATATAGAGATGCACAAGGTTTCGACCCTTCACTATCAATACTATAACAGTATTATGTAATACCATAAAAATATTATAGTATAATGTGTAGCATTGTTTATTTATTGTAGTACTATATTTGGATGTCTTTTGGGCAGAGCACTTGTCTGGTTTTATAAAAATAAAAAAAATTTGTGAATTTAAATAAATAATTAATTAATTAACAGGTTTTTCCCCTAATATAATCCTCCTTTTTTTTCAAATAACCTCATGCGAATTTTATTCACCAACATTGGTTTCAAAACATTACATGGAAGTCTAGTCATTTCCAGGGTGATAAGTGAACTTTTTAAAAATACTAAGATATTGGTTTTTTCTCACTAACACTCTTTTCTTTTGACAATCACAAAAATAACTTATGGAAAAAATATGTCGTTATTACTATTATTATTATTATTATTATTATTATTATTATTATTATACTTTTTGCATGTTTCTTTAAACCTATTTATGGTTTAGATTATTTTAAACTATTTGTTTTGGCAACCTGTGCGGTGTGCGGCTGATGCTTGGATTGTAAGCTGGCCAAAGTTAAAATGTAGATGTATCCACATGAATAAAAATTCTAATTCTAATAGATATAATTTATGCTCTTTTTATGTAAACAACCCAAATATTATAAATTACTTGTCCAAAACGGGGTAAAAATATGTAATGTAAAAAAAACAGGGATATATTTGACTATTTTCTATTTGTATTTAAGTACAATTATAGTTGTTTAAATTACAAACAAGTTATTTAACAAAATAAAATAACAATAATAATAATAATAATAATTAAAAATAATTACCATTTGAAAAATGTTTAAAAAATAATAACTTAAATAGATTTAAAATTTTTTTGACTTTTTGTGATTATTTTTTTAAATTATGTTAATAATAATAATTTTTAAAAATAACTTAAAAAACCAAGAAAATGTATCAATAATAATAAGAATAATAATGATAACATATTTTTCCTAAATAAATGTGGATTAAAAATCAACTTTTTAAAAATTAATAATAATTTTAAAAATTATTTAAAAATAAAAAAATTTATTTGTGTGATTTTTATAAAAAGTGTTCACTGTTCATACAATGTTCACATGGGATTCCTATACTATTCTCATACTGTATATATATTGTACATCCGGGTTTCAGTACTATTTAGTACTGTTTATATTCATAAAAAAAGGCGCTTGTCGTCTATTATTCAATAAAAAAAAATTTAATATCTTAATATTTTTAAAAGGTTCACTTATTGACAAAATGGTAATTAGATTTGATGTGATGTTTTAAAATGTATAAATTTTACATAATTTAATAATTAAAAATATATATTGAAGAAAAACACAAATAAATCCTAAATAAAAACTGGTAGAAGTTGGTGAAACAATTCAATTATGTTTGACTGTTTGTAATCGAGTCACGTCGAGTCCTCCACGGAGAAAAAGGTCACCAACATTAAAAAAAAACCTTTTAATTGCATATTCACCCCTACAAATCTTATAATTGCACATATGTGTGTGTATATATATATAAATAATTATTCAACTTTTTATTTTATTTTTACTTCACCACCAACTTCTAACAAAAGTTGATGTTTATTCAAAAGTTTATTGGTGCGCTCAAACACAGTTTAACTTTTGCAAAACTTAGAATCCAGGATTTTTCATCTTTGTCAATTATAACAAACGAGCTAGATGACCCAATTTTCATCCTGAAAAAAGTTTATCATTTATTGTGTATTTACTGCGCTTCACTTTGCTTAAAAGTTTTCTTGTTGTTGTGTTTTTTCTCATTTTTTATTTGATTTTGCTTAACTTTCACCTTTGGTGTCCAGGTCTTTTCCCTGTTCCTTCTTTTATTATCAGTTTTTGATGTTTTTTAGTAAAAAATTCTTGATTTATCTATTTTACTATAAATAAATAATAAAAACATAGCTGATCATGTGCGATCAAATTGTACTTAAAGCTAAATTTATTATTTTTTTTAATTTTATCATAATAGTTTGATAAAGTTACATTTCATAACTTAATGGCGAATTAATGATAAACTACAATATTTAAAAAAATATTGCCCATAAAAATTAAACAAGAAACATCATACGGATATATATGATAAAGAAAAAGCATCCTACCAAATCCTTAAATCTAAGTATGGACTAAATCAAACATCAAATCAATTCCAAAATTCCATTTGATCATCATCTCAGCCAGCCCCACCATTAAACTAATTAAAAAAATAAATACCAAACTTTTCACGAATCCCCCCTTAAAAGAGTCCAAAATTATTACTCAGCCCTTCATTTTTTCGTATTCTCAAAAAACCTAATCAACCATGACCAAGTGACCTATTAATATTTGAATTAATTTAAAACCCTTCACAAATAGGTGAAAATATATTTTTATAAATGTGAATAATTGTTGTGTATAGATGATCTAAATCCTTATATATGTATTGCTCCTACTTAATCCAATCGAGGTATGTGTATATTTTCGCATTTCCTAAATCTCTCATTTTGATAAAAAAATAAAATAAAATAAAATAAAAATAAAATTTCAAACTTTATGAGGGCTAATAAGATAAAATTAGTGAGAATTCTTTATAAGAGACGACTAAGAGAGGACGGTGCGGTGTCTCAATCGCACCCAAAGGCATCAACAACGCATCGCACTCAATTACCCACTGGATCACCGCCTAATCACACATGAACGGTTCTGATTTAGCCACGTCATCCATTAGTGCCACCCCATCATTCCTCCCACGTCGCACTACGCTCACCTCCCGGTGATCTCACCGCTCCCTTACCTTCCACGCTCTCTAACCTTTGTCTTTACTCTTTGGGCCCTTTATGGGCCGGGCTAAAGCCCAAAAATTTCCAATGATATCACCAAGATATCCAAAGAGATATATATATATTGCAAAAAGAAGTTGAATCTGCAGTAAAAAAATAATAAAGAGTTTTCTTTTGATTTTAGTATATAGATAGATAAAATTATAATACAAAAATGAGTTATTCTTATTTTTTTAACTATATATATTTAAAGGAGTTTACATATATGTCCCCATAAAACCCTTAAATTGAGATTTTCTATATATACTAGTTATTAAACAACTATTGTAATTTCATAACAAATAAAAAATAACTTGTTATTGTTATAATAGTTTTCTCATAAATAGTTGATAACTATAAAATAGTTATAAATTTTAACCTTGATTTTTTTTTACAAGAATTATCCATATTATTTAATTATTTATTATCTCATATTCATCTCTTTTTCAACTAAATAAATTTCCAAGAATCTCATTTTATCTTTTGGTACACAATAAAATGAGCAAATTCATTTATAATTATTTTTCTTGATTTTTTTTTAACTGTCAATATAATATTATTATTTAAATAAAAAAAACCGGGCCGGTGCTGTTTGCAGACTGTTACCGTACGTTACAAAAACAGAGAGAGGGCGGTAAGCTTACCGGTTTTCTTACAAGGAATGAAATGCACTACATGTGTCACAACGCTAATAGATAATATTTGAAAAAAAATATTTTTATTTATTTTTCTCATTAATTATATCATTAATTCTTTTCAAAAGACAGAGAAAGAGAGAGAGAGAGAGAGAGAGAGCTCTGGGTTGTGAGTGTCTTGCATGAATCTCAATTAAATTCCCTTTGTTTGCTCGTTTTCAGTGCTTTTTCTTCGTTTGAAGCTCGCCAATGGTGATGTTTCTCTGTGGAAATCCAGAAAAGGCGTGATAGACGAGGTGGTGAGGCGTTATGTTCTGTAAAAACTTCATCTTTTTCCGTGCTCTTTTGGGTTTTTGGGGTGATTGGCGATCATTAATGGTGGTTGTTGTTGTTTTATAGGTTTGGTGAAGTTTTTGAAGATGGAGATGCAGCGGTGTATGAACTCGGTTTGTGGGGTGGCGGAGCCCGGTGGAGGGGAGTGGAGGAAAGGATGGGATTTGCGATCGGGGAAGTTTGCCCAACTTTGTGAGAAGTGCGGGTATGTCCTTTATTTGCTTTTCTTTTTCATGATTTGCTTGTAAAGTTTGTTGCTTGATTGATGATCTTGTGGTTGTTGGATGATCGGGATTGTTTAAAAATGGCATCTTGGGTTTCTGTTTATCTTGCTCTGGTTCTCTGTGCTTTTGATTGATTGATTGATAGATCTTATGGGATGATCATGCTTGTTGCTTGCATGTGTTTGTTCAATGTGATGGTGTGATCAGTGTGTCAATCTGTTTGACAGTGATCTGCAGTTCTGTTTTTACTTTTTTTTTTTTCTTTCAACGAAGAATTTTTCCCCTTTGGTTGATGTTTTTATGCATAGCTTGCCTTCTAATCTGGTATATATGAATCTGTTTGTAATAATTGTTTGCACTGTTTTCTTGGTACTGTTTTGCCGTTCATGTTTCAATTTTGAATTCCTCACATATTATGTATCCATTCTCTGATTCTAACCTCAAAGACAAAGCTTTTCAGTGCCTTCCCTTATCTGCTGCCAATGCTTGAACGAGAATTCAATGTTTTGATACAAGTGGATGAGGATCGAGTGGGTTTTTACCACATTAAAAAAGTTTATTTAGGTTGAATGCCTCTCTAATTTGAACTAAGAATGGGAATTGAAAACAGTCAAATTAATTCATCAGCAATTTAAGGTAAATGTTATCTTAAGGCTTTAAGAGTAATATTGTTCCAATTGTTCATTCCTTACTAGTTTTTCTCTGTTGCTTCACCCTAAGCCCTAAACATATCTTCTAAGACTCTTTATCCTGCTTCTTTTTGGACTTCAACCTTTTGGTCTTCATGAAACAATATCACTTTGAATTTGGATAAATTATAAATCACTAGTTCAATTCTTTTTTTCCCTCCTCACATGTATTGATTTCCACTAGCTTACACTGACAGTTGCTTTTAGGTTGTAATTTTCTTGTTAAATTTATCCATGACCCTCTTTTTGTGCAATGTGGATGTTATATGAACAATTCATTTGTAATCTTCATGTTTAGTTTATAAATGATGATCTTTTTCTTGAAATCTAGGATGGCATATGAACAGTTAATTTTCTGCGACCTGTTTCACAGCAAAGAATCTGGCTGGCGTCAATGCATTTCCTGTGGGAAGGCAAGTTGTTCTATAAGGCCTTTCTGGCCTTCTTTCCATGCATTTTTCTTGTTGCAGGTGGTTTAAAGTGTCTAATATTTGCAGGGTCTCCATTGTGGGTGTATTGCATCCAAATCGTCAGTCTGCCTTCTCGATCATGGAGGAGTCCAATGTGTCAGCTGCATGAAGAATGCAGGACTCTCTTCTGTAAGACTAATTATTATAGCCATATATGCTCTCATCCAAACCTGATGAGCTGCTCACTTATCAATCACTTGATGATCATCTTTTTCATTTTGTTTTCATTTTACTGAAAATTTGGAAATTCTAAGTTGTGCATACATCTTTCTGCAGACTCCAAGTGAAGTGATTCACGACGTCGCACCTGATGCTGCTCCTGGAGTTCTTGCTCTCCCTGCCGGGAACATAAAAGATGAGAACTCGAATGACTTGGGTACAAAACTAGCTGGTAGTGCTGGTGACGTACAGTCTTCATCTGCAGAAAAAACTGATGATGATGCTCGTAATAAAGGTGAGATAATTCGCTCAGGAAAACAGATAGAGGTTAATGGACAGAACAGTTTGTTTCCAGCACAGAGAGACAGTATCAGTGAATCTTTTGGAACAAACACAAAAGAGCAAGCTGCACTTCAAATGAGAGAGGTGGGAATGACTACTTTCTCAAATGGAAATCAAGGACGAACTAGTCATTCTCATAAATCTCAACAAAATGACCGCAGAGATGCAGCTACTGAGAATGTTATTTCTAATCCTCATGAGACACGTCTCAGTATTAGCTTGGGAACCTCAAACCCCAGCAACACCATTGAAGCTGGTCTGAGTGTAGGTCTGTCCAGTATGTCCTTGCCTCCAGCCTGTGTGGTTTTAGAAGCAAGAGAGGAAAACAAAGGGTTACCGAGCTTTCAGCATGTTCAAAGGGCCCACCATCTGCTTCCTGTTCCTCCAAAGATGGACAATGCTGTTGCTTTGGAAGCATCCAAAAATATGCTTTCACACATTCGTGTTGCACGGCCACCTGGTGAAGGGAGGGGCAAAAATCAGTTACTTCCGCGCTATTGGCCAAGGATTACAGACCAAGAGTTGCGACAAATTTCTGGAGAGTATCCATGATTACTTTTAATACTCAAGTTAATTTTTCATGCAATTAGACTGGATAGCTTTTATTGTACTCGAACAAATGTTGTTATGTTTTATGGTTTTTCCATTTTTAGTTTCCTTAACCTTTCATTAAGTTCAAACTCTACTATCGTGCCTCTCTTTGAGAAGGTTTTAAGTGCAAGTGATGCAGGTCGGATTGGCCGTCTGGTTCTTCCAAAAGCATGTGCTGAGGTAAAATCTTCAGCACTCTTCTAGTTCTTTTCAGATATTTGATTGTGAGCTATAGGCCATACAGATTTTATTATTCACCTTTTTGTTACTTCATCCATGTGTTTGTGTTGATCTTTTTTTTTTCAAATTATATTGATGGTTTGTTTAATATTTCTTCAGGCATATTTTCCTCCAATTTCTCAGCCTGAAGGTCTTCCTTTAAAGATTCAGGATGTAAATGGCAAAGAGTGGCATTTCCAGTTCAGATTCTGGCCTAACAATAACAGTAGAATGTATGTATTGGAGGGTGTTACTCCATGCATCCAGTCCCTGCAATTGCAAGCTGGTGATACAGGTAAAATGCAACATATAGCTACTCTAGAGGCTGTAGAAGCTTTATCTCCTGCATCTGATCTGATAACCACTTAGGATCATCAAGAAAGGATACTTACCCATTACCTATATCAGCTGCATTATTTCACTTAATCAATTAATGGTTTGAGGATGATGTTAATTCCCTTACTCATAACTATGACGCTTTTTAAAGTCTAATTACCTAATCAGGGAAAATTACTTAACTAAATTGAATTACATGTGGACCCATTATGTATAGAGGTAGAAAGTAAGCAACAAGTCATAAGTTTTGCCAAATTTGACTAGTTAGAATCATGACAAAAGTGGCTTGATTATTTGCCTTGTGATCAATGCACTAAGGGATCGACATTTTCTGATTGACTTGTGCCTTGTGTTCTATATATGGAGTTCACATAGGCAGGCTTCTTCCAAGTTCATGCTACAGTTTGGTAACTATGGTAATTGTAATGAACATGTCTCTTATGCTTTTATGTTACAGATTTCATGAACATTTTACTTACTACTAGGCTCATGCTTCCTAATGTTTTCATGTAATGATTCCGAATTTGTGGTTTCACAGATCACACCTTCTATGTCTAGACCTATCTCACCTTCTGTCTCCTGCATTACTTTTCCTCATATGACAAACTGTGATTTCTTCTCTAATCTTAATGGTATATCAGTATATCTTTTTGTTTGTGTTCTCTAATTTGCAGTGACATTTAGCCGGATGGATCCTGAAGGTAAACTTATTATGGGATTCCGAAAGGCGGCTAACTCTTTGCAGTCACAAGTAATCAACTTCATACATATCTCTACATTCTTCATGTTATTTTTCATGGTGCATGTCTGGGTGCATGATGGTGTGCATTTAGTATAGAACACCATTACTTATACATTATTTATTTATTTATTAATTTATTCTAAATCAGCATATGAAACAGGATACTCAAGCATCAGTCACTGCTAATACTGGCCTTGCAAGTGATATTTTCTTCTCTAGTCTGAATGGGAACCTTCCGATAATAAGTGGATACTCTGGGCTTCGTCAGTCCATGAAAGGACCTGAGGATCTGAACATGAGCTCTTTATCTGGGTATATGAATTCAGCTGATTTCGATATTTGGCACAAGACTGACAAGCATGGTGCTGGGATGAATGAGGGGTTCACCTTGCAGCAGCCTTCACTACTTCCGGATAAGAAGAGAAGCCGTACTATTGGTACCAAGAGCAAGAGGCTACATATGGACAATGACGAGGCTCTGGATCTCAAAATTAACTGGGAAGAAGCACAGGACTTATTGCTTCCTAATCCGAATGCCAAACCCACCATTGTCATAATTGACAATACAGAATTCGAAGAATATGATGTAAGTCAGTTTTTCATAAACATTACAATCTTCTTTTGTCAATTTATTTGCAAGAACTGAATGCATGTCAGAGTTTGAAGAACATAACTATCAAATTGATGACTGATATTGCAATACATTCTGCAAATACCAGTTTTATTTCTCTCATTTTTTAAAAGAAACATAGCAAATGCACTCATAACATAATTAACTCTTGACCATAGAACTTCCATGCTTGGGCTGCTAATCAAGTTGTATGCCTTTGTTTTGTGCCTTTTTTTAAAAAAAAAACATTGAGTGAAAATAACTTTTTCAACTGATAATGTGAACTTTATGGCTTTTGTACAGGAGCCTCCAATCTTCGGTAAGAGAACTATATTCACTGCTGGAATGACTGGGTAAGGATGCTTTTCTGTTCTTTAATAAAGAAGGAGAAACTTTTGATAAACTTCTATGACTTATGTTGTTTTATTGAGGTTGGTGTTAAAGATTCACCTGCAATGCATATTCATAGAAATGTGACTATGACCAGTTGGGTGCATTTGGTTTATGGGATCTGTAAGTATTGCTAGATATGCTTTATTATGGATAATATGACATTCTTTGTGTTTGGTTTGGCAATATGGTTTCTAAATTCCTAAAATTCATGGAATGCCATTTCTGCTGAAAGGGAGTGGTTTGTGCAGGTTGGCAGATGACACTGGACCACTGGTTGATTGATTGGTTAATGTGGTTTTTTTTTAAAAAAAAATATTTAACATTAATTTAATAGACTTTATCTGAAATGCAGATAAAGAGAAGGTTGTTAGGATGGTTCCTTCAGGGAAAAAAAATTCTCTTTATCTTTATATCTTTTAATTTCATATGTTTATTATTTTTATATTTTACTGGCTTTTATATATTGATTTATTTGTTTGGATTTATTTGGATTTTTATTTTTATTTTTATTTTCCTTTGGTTTGTTTTTGTTTTATGAGTTTATCTTGAATTTACGTGTTTAGCTTTCTCGCACTTAAAATTTGTCGATATAAAATGATTGGCTTGGATGATTATGTATATTTTAAATTATAATATTAAAAAAATTACATTTATTATATAGTTTTTAATTAAACGGATAATTATCTATCTATATATGTACTTCAAGATCAAAATGTTAACACCCATTAGATTGGTTTCCATGTTTAAGTTTTTTACATTTTCACATGGACCAATCACCGGGTATAGATTTTTTAAATGATATTGCTTTGTTGATAATTAATGCGTATGAGGGCATTTATGTTATTTGTTCACTAGTACATCATAAATTAATGTAAAATACTCATCAAGGTACTCTAGTCACTAAATATATCAATTTCCTTGCAACCTCTTAGTAAACCAAATATCCATCAATATTTGAAAAACATATTTGCGAACTATTTAAAAATTTATTTCTGCAAAACATCATCTTTATCCTTCCTGTTGGTTTTTAAAAGAATTTTCTCATCTTATATGAAGAAGGTTCTATAATGCTTGTTATTTATGATGACATTCAAAATTTGATTAGTGGGTGTATGCCAAATATCTTAATAGATATTACCCTAACTAAGATTTTAAGTTTGTTTGGGTCTTATATCTATATATATAAAAGATCAACTCTAAGCGATTCTTATAAAAGTAGATAACTTAATATATGTTACTAATTTACATTAACAAACCTCTAATTTGGTTTCTAAAAAGTTCATTTAAATATTGATAGTAAGGGCATATGAACAAATATAAATGGTTTAGTCTTGTGTTGCGTCTTTTTCATGTTAATTCCTAAAATTTGTTCTCTAAAATGATTTTTAATTAAATTATTATTTGAAAAACATAAAAAGGAGAATGGGAGCGTTATATATGAAGGAAACGACTATTATACACATATTTATGTTTTTGTGTATTGATTTGTTTGGAAATTCTAGTTTTTTTAAAGATTTTTTATTATGTTTATTCAAAATCTTTAAGAATGTTATAAACAGTAAAGATATGTTTGAGATTGCTTTTAAAAGATACTATTGGAATTTTACATGCATTATGGATTTCCAATTTAAATGGATAATAAATTTTTCTTTAAAATCACGACATTAACCGTCTTTCCACATGGTTCAATCATCGAGTTACATCTGTTTTATTGTTGCGTTTTCATAATAATCAGAAGGGTTTCCATATTTAAGATTTGTATTTGTTGCACATGAACCAATTACCAGATAACATCCGTTTCAATTTTGTTTCACTTGGACCATCACCAGATGACATCTGTTTTGACCTTGTATTTGCAAAATAGTTAGATGTTTTGTGTTTAAATTTTATATTTATTTCACATGAACTAATCACTAGATGACATCTATTTCAACTTTGTATTTGGAGAATTATTAGATGTTTCACGTTTAAATTTTGTATTTGTTTCACATGAACCAATCACCAGATGACATCTGTTTCGACTTTGCATTTGTACAATAATTAGATGTTTCATGTTTAAATTTTATATTTGTTTCACATGAACCAATCACCAGATGACATCCGTTTCGACTTTGCATTTGTTGAATAATTGGATGTTTTATGTTTAAATTTTATATTTGTTTCACATGAACCAATCACCAGATGACATCTGTTTCGATTTTGCATTTAAATTTTATATTTGTTTTGCATGAACCAATCACCAGATGACATCTGTTTCAACTGTGCATTTGTAGAATAATTGGATGTTTCATATTTAAATTTTATATTTGTTTCGCATGAACCACTCACCAGATGACATCTGTTGCAACTTTGCATTTGTTTACTAATTAGATGTTTCATATTTAAGTTTTATATTTGTTTCACATAACCAATCACTAGATGGCATCTATTTTGACTTCTTGTTTGCACAATTATTAGTTTGGTTTTCATATTTAAGTTTTATGTTTGTTTTTTTTACTTGAACTAATCAATCACCAAATGACATTTGGACTCCACATTTGCACAATATTTAGATGGGTTTTCATATTTAAGGTTTCTATTTTTTCGTATGGAATAATCAGTAGATGACATTTGCTACGACTTTACGTTAGAGGTTTGCACAATAATTAGATGGGTCTTCATATTTAAGTTTTCTATTTTTTTCACATGAACCAATCACCAGATAATATCTGTTGAGACTTTGCATAATAATTAAATGAGTTTTTTATTTAAGTTTAAGATCTTTCGTGTACCAATCGCCAGATAGCATCTGTCTTGCATGTATAATTTGAAAGAAGCATATGCTCTTACTTTTTCGAAACTGTGATCCGAGGAGGGTAGTATGTATTCCATTAATTAAATGTGGCATTTTCGCTTGATGCCTTGGCCAAATTGAAAGTTTGGTTCTGTTTCCATTTTTATGTGTCATAGTTTAGGCTACTGGAATTCCTAATCTTCTGTTCTTTTTATTTTTCCTTTGGTCTGATGAACTCTGCACGATGTGGAAGAAGGTTTACATGCACAATCATAAGACTTCAGTGATTTGTTGTTCAATGTTTGTTTTTGTATATACTCTTGCAAAATATTTTGAAGGTTCTTGTTAAAACTTCATTGTTTTGTGGCATTCATTTTAAATGATGAGTTGTGTTAAATTTTTACTTTCAGGGTTCAGGATCAATGGATTCAGTGTGATGAGTGTCTTAAATGGCGTCGTATACCTGTGCATGTTCTTCCTCCTTCAAAGTGGACTTGTGCTGATAATTCATGGGATCGGAAAAGGTTGAGTTATCTTTTTCTGCAAAATGCTATGTGACTGATTCCTTATTGCCATGGTGAAAACTGATTTTTTGTTTTGCCTATGAAATCGAAATAATTCATTTGCCACAATTCATATTGAAGGTCAATATATATCAATTGAATAGAAATTCAGGTGTTCGCAATAATGTATTTATTTTACATTAAATTTTAGTATTCTATCAATATGGTATATTTCCGCAGCTAGTTTGGTCTGAGCAAATGGTACAAGCTTTGGAGAGTTTAACTACTCTATGAAGTGATTTTGAATTTCTTTCATTTCTGCTATGTGTTCTTTGATCCTTGTAGGTCTACATATATGATATCTGATCAGTAAAAACAAAATACCAATTTGGATTTTGATCTACCTTAGCAAATAAGTTCGGATGTTTCATGTTTTTAGTAGTAGTTATATTCATTTTCCTTGATATTTTCCAGGTCTTTGTGCTCTGTGCCGGATGAGTTGAGTGTAAAAGACATGCAAAACCTTCTTCAGGAGAATGCAGGTGTGCAACCTCTCTTTCTGGCTTTGTGTATAATTATGACATGTGGTTGATCTATCTTAGAAGGATAGGATTGTTTCTGAGGTTTATCTCATAATATTGATGCATTGAGATTTTCTTGTCAGTGACGAAGAAAATGTATTTATCTCAGATAGTTTTGGTTGAAGTGACTTCAATTTAGTAGCAATTGACATTGTTATCATATCTCGACATAGTTTGTTCTGTTTTATCAGGAGCCTAATTAATTTGTGTTGGATTGTAAATAGTACATTGTGGAGCTCAAACAGAAGAGAAAGTATTGATTTTTTCTCAGGGGAAAGAATCTAGAGTTAGTCATAATCAATAAACTAGACAGACTTTGTTAGTATATCTCAATATATAAATTGAAAAAAACATAAACTGGGTTAATATGTTCTGTTGATGCCATATGTTTTTCTTTTTTTCAATTAATTTGGTAGCTATGGACATTGTTCACATATCTCAAATCAGAACTAGATTTTACATGTTTAGAGGAATGTAAAGGAGTTGATATGTCTTGAAAAGTTGAGAATTTAGTAGCAATTGACATTGTTCTCATATTTGACATGGAACTAGATTTTAAATATTTAGAGAAACATACAAGGGTTGAAATGTTCTGTTGATACTATATGTTTCTCTTTTCTCAATTAATTTGTTAGTTTTGGACATGGTTCACATAGTTCAATCAGAACTAGATTTTTCATGTTTAGAGGAACATAAACCAGATGATATCTCTTGCAAAGGTAAGCATTCTACTCTTGTTTCAAATCATTTCCATCTACTGTTGGTACTGCATGTTTTTTTCTTTATCAATCAATTTGGTAACTGTGGCATTGTTCTCGTGTTAAGATCAGAACAAGATTTTGCATGTTTAGAGAAACATAATTGAAACCATATCCAGATGGTCGGACCGTTGTTCTTAATCAATTCGCCTATTTGATTTTTTTGTTTATGCAGAATTGAAAAGGCGAAAGGTTGCAATTAATGTGAAACCAAATACACCAGAGCCTGAATCTGCAGGTCTTGACGCCTTGGCCACCGCTGCAGTCATTGGTGAAACAGTGACTCATCCAGCACCCTCTGTTGCAACGACAACCAGGCATCCTCGCCATCGGCCGGGCTGCTCATGCATTGTGTGCATCCAACCTCCAAGCGGTAAAGGCCCGAAGCATGACCCTTCATGCATGTGCAACGTGTGTGTGACTGTAAAGCGCCGATTCAAGACACTCATGATGAGAAAGAAAAAGCGGCAATCTGAGCTCGAGGAAGCCGAAGCACAAAAGAAGGTTGCATGGACAAACAAGGAAGAAACTGAAGGGAATAACACATTGCGCGCTGTTCAGCCTATAGAACCTCCCCAATGGGAGAATTTTGGGCAGCTTGACTTGAACTCCCATCCGGGGCGCAGCGAAGACCGTGTTAGTATGATGACTCTTCTCCAAGTAGCAAACCGGCCGCTCGAGACTTACTTAAAGCAAAACGGGCTTACGAGTTTGGCATCCGACCAACAGGCAAGTTCAAGCTCGTTTACAGTGGCACAAGACGCGGCAGAGAGTGAAGGAAGACCGCCCGATGAGAGCTATATGGTACCGATTGCCAGGGAGAGGGAGAGTGGTGCTGTTGAGGAAGGGTACTGCAGGGTGAATGAGGTTAACAATGATGGTGCTGCTGCTTGAAGGTTTGAAATTTGTCTAATTTTGATAAGAAATGGAGGGGTGTTGTAAAAGTGGTTTTAGGTGTTCAGTTCAGTTAAAAGTTTATTACATTTAAGTAAACTTTTTACTATTGTTTGTTGTTGTAATTTTTCTTTCGAAAGTATAGATCTGCCACCATTGGACTTTGGTGAGTAGTGTTTTATAGTTATGTGATAGGTGATGTGGTGCTTTATCCTTAATTTATGAAAAAAAGGGGGGTCATTCTGTGGAAGTTCAAGTTGATGATGTTGAATTGAATCAATGATATTTGGCTTGAATCCTTATTTAATTTAGTGTTATATATATAACAATTGATAACAAGGACATGTATTTGGTATTTATTACAATGGTTATAAAAATCCTTTTCATTTCTTCATAGTTCATAGTTTTTTGAAGGAAATCTTGAAATGTTATGAAGAACATTTTCATAGAACCAAAAACAGACAGACAAAACATCACATTGAATAACTCATTAAAAGGGATTTAGATAAGCCATTGAGGATTTGCATTTTTTTGAACATTAGATAAACAACAAAGAAGAGGAGGATTTTGATCCATTGAGTTCAATGAATCCTTTGCATTGAAATATTGGCTTGATGAAAATAAATAATTTCAATGACTTTTTATAAACAAAAGTGACAAGTGCAGTCAAAGAAACAAGTTGGTACAGAGGAGGAAACATTGTTCCTCCCACATGATACCCACACCAAGACAAGCACACAGTACTAGTCTTTGAGTGTATAATGTGTGAACAATTTTATGAACAATACTGCAAGAGCAAAGTTTTGAACTTTCACTCCCTTACACACTTTGTGGCGAGTTACTAGTAGACTACTAGTATCTGTTTTTTAGATTTGTCTAAAAAAATAAATAATTAAAAATAAAAAAAATAAAAAAAAATAGCCCACGCAAAACTCACTTTACGTAAGATGTTTTCAAATGCTCTGAGATCTAGGATTTTGGTGGGTGTGCCTCTGAGGGAATGGGGTCGTAAATGCAATCTTCATTATGCGGATGACCTGTTAGTTTTGACTACATGAGGGCTAGAAGACTTGCGAATTGTCAAGCTGATCTTGTATATCTTCGAAGGTCTTTCTGGTTTAACTGCTAATTTTTCTAAAACTTGTCTCTATTCGGTTTCTATGGATGGGTTACCGAACAGGGAGGCGGCGGAGACGCTATGCTGTGCGAGGGGTTTGCTTCCAGTTACTTACTTGGGGATGCCTATCTCCGGTAGGAGACCAAGGAAACAGGACTGAGAGATTCTTATCTCAAAAATTCGGAGAAGGTTATCCACTTGGAAAGCGAGACATCTATCTTTAGGGGGGCGACTAACTCTGATTAACTCGGTCCTATCTGCGATTCCTACTTTTGAATGTCGTTGTTTCGTTTGCCTTGCTGGGTTATCAAGGAGATTGATCGGATCAGAAGAGATTTCCTTTGGTCTGGTCCGGACATGGAACACCCGAGATGGAGGTTGGTGGGGTGGAACAATCTATGTCGACCTAGGGATCAGGGTGGTTGGGGTATTCTTGAGCTGTCAAGTTTTAATCTTGCGCTCTTGGACAAGTGGTGGTGGAAGTTAATGACGGATTCTGCATGGTGTGGTGCTGATATCATCCAGTTTAATTATGGGGTGAGCCGATGGAATATGTTCCCCAGGCAGGCAGGTAGGCTTTCCTTCTTCTGGAAAGGAGTTTTGGGCTGCCTGCCGGCGTTTCGGGGATGTGTGCTGCATGAGGTCGTATCAGGAACTGAGACACTCTTCTGGAAGGATAGATGGTTTAACGGGCGCGCACCTATGTACATCTGGCCGGAGGAATTTCGTAGGACGGGTGAGCCCAATGGTTCGGTTCACGAGTTGCACTATCTTTTAGAGCAAGCTCCTTTCTCTATGGAGGGAGATAGTCTTAACTGTTGGGAAAGAGTCAGGGATTATGCCGACGTGTTAGGAGATAAAAAACGTTGGAGGTTGATCGGGAATGGATCCTTCACGGTGAAATCATTTTTCAATTTTCTAATTGATGGTGGTATGCGTTGCCCCATCGCAAGATTCTTCTGGAAAAAGCCGTGCCCGAAGAAGGTTAACTTGTTCAACTAGTTAGCTTGGAAGAATAGGATCCTTACTATGGAGGTTCTTGCCATTGTGAGCTGTAATCAGCTCCCTACGGCTACATGTGTTATGTGTAATTTAGCGATCGAGACGACGGATCATCTATTCTTGCGATGTTCGGTGGCTCGACAAGTATGGGCGTATTTTGTGAGCCTCCTGCGTCTTCCGGATTCTCCTGAGTCCCTGCAGGAGATCTGGGGAAATTGGAGAACTTCGTTGTGTGCGAACAATAGGGATGTTGGGATTTTAGTAGCAAAAGTAATTGTGTGGAATATTTGGCTTACTAGAAATGATTGCATCTTTAATGCCAATTGTTTGTCTACGCATGCACTCATTATGAAAATTGACCATGTGTTGATGTCTTGGTTCTCTTCAGCTACTGAGGGTGCGAGGGAGGTGATGGAGGACCATATTGCTTTGATTCAGTAGAGTGCGGAGACCCTTGGGACCAGTGGTCTAGAGACTGGAGGCGATCCTCCAGAGGCAGATCATTTATTGATCACGAGATAGTCGGCTGTTGGTGATGTGCTGAGGATCCCTTGCGGATTCTCTTTTTGGTTGTTGTTTTGTTGTTTTTGGTGGAAACATTGCCATGTCTCTTGGTGTTCTGTAGGAGCTCTTGCTTTATTTGTATCTTTACTATCCTTTTAATATATTGCAGTGGTTTATCCACTTTTTCAAAAAAATAATAATAAATAAATAAATAAATAAATAAAATAACAAGAAGAGATAACAACCGTAAACTTGAACCACTTGCTTATTTTGTAGACATGTCAATGCCTGTTGAATAATAGTTATCTTATTTTAATTTTATTGTTATTTTTTATTTAATGCTAGACTACGTCACATCAAGCGCATTAATTCATTAATTTATTGGAAAATAGATCACAGATCATGGTTTCTATGTCACATCATAAGAAATCCACTTTTAAGTTTCTGCACAACCTTGTATAAGTCCAAATCCATAATATTGATTAACAAAAAACAAATATTTAAATTCATTGTTCTTTCTTTATTTGCTTACATTTCACTCTTCATTTCGTACATATTAAAATAATTTTATAAATATGAGTCTCTTATCTTATTAACTTACGTTCTTGGATTAAATCATATTTGAATAATATGTATAGTTTACATTTACCAATTATTTTGATCCAACCATCCAAGTGAGAAGAAATAACAATTATATATATATATTTTTTTTTATTCAATAAGTTCCGGCTTCTTCCAAATATATATTTTTTTATTATACAGATATCTATAACAAATATTACAAGTAAGAATAAATATCAATTTTCCTAAAAAAAATAAATAACTCTTTAGTTTTACTTCCCTATTTTTTTATAATTTATCTCCTATCAACACCTTGCTAACATAATACACCAAGACTAAAAACAAAAAATTGCTCTGATTAATAATTAATGTAAATGACGAATAAGGTTACCACAAACCAAACCAATAAACTTTCTACGAAGAGATTATAAATCCACCAACAAAAACCCAAAAACATGCCTCATAAGTTGCACAAATGATAAATATGTGTATATAATATATATATATATCTATATCATTAGCAAATTAAAATCTAATAAAACAAATGTTATTTGCCAGACTAATCTATCAATCAATGTAGAAGAGAACATCAATTGACATTCCCATATTGTTCTCACACAACACCATCCTCTCTTCCTCTTCTTATTCCATTCACATGCCACACTCAAACTCAAATAGAAACAGTAATGGAGAATGAAGTAGCAGTGATGAAGGCAAGCCAAGAACTAGAAGAGGTTTATCTTGGAGTGAAGGACCCCCTCAGTAGACCTCACCTGCAAACACCTTCCAATCTTCAAACAAGAACATGAACAAGAACAAGCTCAAGAAAAGAAGAAAGACATTGCAATGAAACTCATACATGAAGAAAAAAAGGATGAAAAGTTGAAGAAGAAAAGTTCCATAATTAGCAAGTCACCGAGTTTAGCTTTTTCCAAGGTCTTGTGACAAGAAGCTAAGAACAACAACAATAACAATGGAGGATTTAAAGGCGTGAAGGAGAACAGCCAGGTTCATGATGATGCAAATGGATATAAATTAGAAGAAGACCAAAGAGGAATAAAGAAGCAAGGGATTCCTCAAACAAGCATTTTGTGCTTTGTGTAGTGTTTATGTTTGCTTCTTTCGGCATATATGTTTGGCAAGTGTTCTCGTTGAGCTCTACTTTTTAATGTAACACTTACTATATATTTAAGTGAAACATACTATCAATCCAGAAATTTAAGCCAATAGGTTGAGAGACTGAGTCATATATTTAGATGTATATTTACCAACAAAACTGATGTGGGACTATTAGTTACACTGATAACACTAATATGATTAACATTTGATAATCAAAAAAATGCAGGTGTGTGGAAGAGTATACTGTAGGAAGTGTGTGGTGAAGGGAATGGGGGCAATGACTGAAGGAAGGAAGTGCATGGATTGTCTTGAAAAAAGATTTTCCGAAAGGTATAACATTTCACTTTTTTACTCCAAAAATTATCAAGAAATACTTGTGTTTCTTGTTTCTTGAACTATATGTATACTACTGAAGGTATATTCAGAGAGCAGGGGATACAGGTTCTTGCTGTAGATATCCAGGATCAGTTAAGCAACAAGAGCTCAAGTGGGCAGAGAAGGGACTGAAACGGGCCAACGAGGCATTGAGAGTGATGACACCGGAGATTAGAGGAACTCCGACGAGACTGAGTGAAATGTCACCTGGAACTCCTAAATTTCATGCATGAATGCTGTTTTATTTATTTGGTTTGTGTATCAATCTAGATAGTAAAAATCTGAACCTCGATAGAAATATTGTTCAAAATAAATGATCTAAAAAAATTAGATGAGCATAGTTCTTAAGTAGTACCGCTTTGTTATTAAAAATCAATGTTTGAATGAGAAATGGGGACTTACACATTCATATAAACGGATCATGGGAGTCTCCTGGGCAATGTGATTGGAGCCGACAAAGGTATCACTGTATTTTCAAATGCCCGATAAAACTTCTTTTAAATCCGCTGCAGACTTCTCTAAGCATCATATGCATGTCTTGTTTGCGCTGCAATAATCAGTACAAAGAAATGTTCACTGATGATCAAAACCCTGGAAGTTTTGGGTTATTACCTTCATCAGAAACTTCACTGATGATGCATAGAATCCTACTGGACGCAGATCTGTAGGCTTGACGAGCTGCCAAATTGAGATACAAATGTACGACAGGAAGATAAACATCTTAAAAAATATAAACAATTTGCCAAGAAATGTGTAACTAAGAAAACTGCACAAACTATAAATGGGTTAAAGATGGAATTAGATATGATTTGTCACAGTGAAAGTATATGGTTACACTCATGATTCTTTCTTAAATTAATGCATGCATAAAGTTGAACATCAGAGGTTACTTTAGTAATACTCTAGCTAATAGAAGTAAAATTAAATCACAGATGAATAGAGAAAACAGTCTAAACAATATCACATTTTAATCTAACAATTATTATAACTGATTTGAAGTTTAAAAGTCAAGAATCAGAAAGCAAGAATATGAAAGAACTGACCTGAGAAAGAGCAAATAGGCACCCAGCAGAAATAAAATTCATCCCAGATTTCCTGGCAGTTACTGTGAAACAGTCTTGGTAACTCATACAGACACAAGAAATTCCAATGGTAGAAATGATTGTTATGGCCAAAACCAAAGAAAAATGTATTTTCTTCATCTTGAATCTCAATAATATCATCAGAAAAAATATGAAGGTAAGGCCATGTATTACAATTCCACCATGGTCTCTCTTTGATGCTGAGTAAAAAAGAAGGGACAGGCTTCCCATCATTGCCGCAACTGGATCCTGCATCAAACATATTTAAGTAAAACATTAAACTTCTCCCATCAGTGTGACCCTAATCACAAAATGTGAGTCCCAGATTCAACCGGCAGGGATGAACAAATTAATAGCTAACATGCAAGGCCTACCAAAGACTTTTGATTACCAATGTCCAGGTGAATTCAGAACAGTTAGCCACCTCTGAACATATATATATATTGCTGTATCCTCAAACTTGGCACCCACCAACCAGTGGTTTTAAGTTTATTTTTTTTTCAACAAACACAACCTATAGATATTTGTTTTGCTCCATAAACCATTTAAAAGAAGATTTGCAAGTTACTCTTTATGCAGAGCACTGAGTAGAATTCTTACTCTATGAAATTCCTGGCACATTTAAAACCTAAATTTTTTTTTATGCCATACTAATTTATCATAATCAGGTGAAAGTAGCCATTAATTTCACAACTTCACAAATACTGGATACAAAACCATCACTCACCATCATACTGGCTAAATATACATATGATAAATGAAGTACATATAATCGAACACAATTGCGTACATAATTTAAAAAAAAACGTAGAAATAAATAAATTCAAGTTATTTGGGAAAGAAGCATATAAAGCCAATGGAATACAAAAGTTTCAATTTTGATCATAAATTTCACAGCCAAACATCACTAGATAAACACATAAGTAGTTCAAAATCAAGAAATGTATAATTCCAAGCGTTGAGTTCCTCACCTGAAAAGGAAATCGGAAGGCACTCCATTCCGGTTTTCCAAGCTTGGATCTCTTGACAAAAAGCACATCCTTTTTCTTAGCAATACTCCTGGATTTCCAACGGCAAAGCCTCCCAAACAAACGGGAAGAACTAGATTTCCCAATCCTTTCGCAAGCTGAGAGTGTGGTTCTGAGCTTGAAATTGAGGGAGAACCTGGACCTAGGGATCCGAAGAAGAAAGGAGAGCCTGGAGCAATGGAGAATGCGGTATAGCTTGAGCTTGAAACCCACACCATTGGCCTTGGCTTCGATGGAGATGCTCCAATGCTGGCGCTGAAGCGCCTCCATTGAAGAGAGAAGTAGAGAATCTAGAGATGCGATATAGAGAGCTGGGCTTTTCTCACAGCAACAATAAAGGCGCCATTTTTATTTATTATTTGTTTATTCTATTTATTTTAATTTTATTTATTATTATTAACTATCATCATTTTTATTTGTCTTATTTTAGAGTTTTTTTTACTTGTCTATTTAAATAATTTATAAAATATAAAATATTAATATTTAAAATTATCTTTTATATTTAATCTATTTCTATAATTTTTAATAAATAATATTCAACTATACATTTTATTAAATCATATTTTAAATTAAAAAATTTTTAAAAAAATTAATATAATTTTTTTAATAAAATTTTTTTATTAATAACTAATTTCAATTAATTTTTTTAATCTATATAAATTAGTTAAAATGAACTGGTAAAAAAAATACTGGATAGAGTGTTCATTATGTATTTATTTATTTACAAGTTTTTCCTTTTAACTAATTCCAAGTTTTTAACTTAAGAATTTTTTATTTTTTTATTAAAAAAGAAGTTGAACTTTATAAAAATTGATGTTTTTTTATTTATTTTTTTTTACAAATTGATGATAAGCACCCCCATA
This sequence comes from Dioscorea cayenensis subsp. rotundata, assembly GCF_009730915.1. Lineage (NCBI taxonomy): Eukaryota > Viridiplantae > Streptophyta > Magnoliopsida > Dioscoreales > Dioscoreaceae > Dioscorea > Dioscorea cayenensis. The sequence goes on from NC_052482.1 coordinate 18,879,470, forward strand.
TAAAATAAACCAAAAAGAAGTGCATAGATGTGGAGCAAGTTTAATAATACTTATACTCTCACTTTATGTGTCCTTTAGGATTTAATTTCTGATTTTTTTCAAAATAAACACTTTACTTAAATGACCGAAGGGTAAATAGACCGTTGGTTATATTTTTATTTCTTATTTAAAATGAATTTTTCATTGCATTCTTCTTCTTTTTTTTTTTTTAATATATAAATTTATTTGTTGCTTTTGAAGGTTTGTTTGCAGATTTTGTGGTGATTAATTTTGTAATCGGTTAAAAACATGTATTATTAAAAACATGTATTATTAATATTAATATAAAGAATTGTTTTTGAATAAATATATAAAGTATTCTAGCTATTCATCACAAAAATCCCTAACTCCAACAAATGCCAGAAGGAAAAATAAATAAATCAATTAGATAAAAAAATAAAAGGGGAAAACCATGGGAATGAATATATATATTCAATGAATTTTGGAATAGGGGGAAAACATGTTTTGAAAATTTTTTATCATAATCATGCCATTGAAACAATTAAGATAAATGGCATGATGTTGATGTAATATTATTGCCTTTGATAATTTATTAATCTCAAATAAAAAGTGGAAAGTAACAATAATTTCTCCAACCCTTTTGATTACAGAAAAAAGTCCTTCATATTTATCAAATCTCCAAAACATCCTTATTTTTCAAATTTTTTACTTTTTAAGTAAAATTAAATTAAAATTATAAAAAGTATCCCTCTCTTAATTATTATTATTATTATTATTATTATTATTTTTACCAATATGAGCGACTAGACCACTCAAAAAGACAAAAGCATACATAAATCTTGTCAGAGCAAGTGGGGGCAAAGTCGGTGCACACGTGAAACCTACCTATCAATAGATCATTGATCGTTGATACTTTATAACTTGTTGTTGATACTTTTTCGTTTATATTTAGCCTTGCATCTAGACATGAGAGTTAACTTACTCTCTTCACACTTGCCTCTGGAGTTCAGTCTCATCAGTATCCCGTGCCCTTATCACTGGTGTAAAGGTATATTTTGATATTCTATTAAAATAATACAAATACAAAGATAAATAAAAATTTTTTTAAAAAAATAAATAGAAAAATTAGGGATTATGATCAAAGTTAAAAAGGTATAAAGGGGTTTTAGTAATTTTGGAAAGTTACAATTTTATTTGAGTGAAGTAGATAAATTACATTATTTAATGTTAATCTATTTAAGATAAAAACGATTTATTTTTTTCCCCATTAATTAGATTCCAAGTGCCAACACACAAGACCGCATGCTATCAATAATAAACACGTTGCTAAACTTTATTTAATCAAATGCGGTGCTCCTTGATGGACATGACCAAATGATAATACTAATAATAGTAATAGTAATAATAATAATAATACATGATAACATTTCAATTTTAATAAAATATAGGAACAAAACAAAACCATATAAAAGAATAAACGACAAAAATTTTTAATTATATATATATATATATGAAAAAAAACCCAAAATAATCTTATGTTTATATCTCACAAATTTATATTTTATTTATAATATTTTAATTTCCAGAATGAACATATTTATTCGTTTTGGTCATTTTAATAATTGATGTAGAACCCCACATAATTTACTAGCTCTATGTTTGGTTGGGGATAAGGACTATTTCTACAACCAAAAAGTCTTCTATCAAATCATTTTGTTTTTAAACATATATATTTAATAATTCATTTTAAAATGTTCATCAATAATTAATAAATATTAATCATAATTTTAACAATAAATTTTTAATATTAAAATATTCAAACTTTATTAGCATTAATTAAATTAAACTTCGATCAATTTATATAAATTTTTTCTACCAAGCTCAAAATTAAAAAAAAAATATTTAACATAATATTTTATCATATTAGCATCTAAAGTAATATATACACACACATATATTGGATGAATAACCACCGGTTATCTTAATGGTTGTTATAAATCAGTGCATGGACAACACGCATGATCGAATCTCTGCATTAAATTAATATAGTAATACTAAAATGGTAATATAACAGTATTGTTTATATACTGTTCTAGACCAAAATTTTTATTTACCAAGTTTGGATGGGTTTCCTGTGGGAGGTAGTGTACGTTTTTCTCCACTCTAAGATTGTATGGCATGGGAGTCTTTTAAGCCACTATAACTCGAAGGTCGTTAATACACCAATATATATATATATATATATATACATATATTTGACGACTATAGGGTAGTCATGTGAGGGTGCGCACAAGTGAGAAGTTACTCTCTCCATTTCTTTTTATCTATCGTAGTTAACCGAATCTCACATACAAAAAAATTTAATCATTTCACAAAATTTTATAAAAAATTAGTTATTTTTTCTAAAATCACTCATAATATATATCTTCACATTTTGTTTTTCATATTTAATTTCAACTAGAGAGTTGAAATAGAGTATTAAGGATAATTTTGGAAAGAAAAATAATAAATACTATTGATGTTAGAAAATGACAGATAAAAAAAACATAAATTTGTGACAGATAAAAAAGAACAAAGAGAGTAATATTTTAACCCACATATCCTCTCAATTGCACTTCGAACCCATTTTTTTAGTTTGGACATGAATATAACTACTGCACACTGGAGCTATTTGGAAAAAAGTGATGAGAAAAAATAAAAAATAAATAAAATATTATTATAATCCATTACACGTTTCCCCTATTGCGTTTCACGTTTCTCATTGATATCCGTTTCAAGGGAAGCAGAAGTCCTAATTGGCATGCCACGTGCCCACAATGAAAGATTCCAAGCAAACTCCATAAATGTCCCCCATTGTTTAAGATCCACACCGCATCCTTCTCCTTCTTCTCCTCCTCTCTTACCCGCGTTCTAGATCTCTCTCTCTCTCTCTCTCCTCTCATCGTCAAACCCTTGCCCAAAGCTCAAGCTTTTGAGATGCAATCCACTAATGGTGATCCCTCCAACCGCACTGTGGATGATCCCCAACTCCCGCCACCACCCAATGGGGTTGGGATGCGAGGGCCGCACCACCGACGTGCTAGATCCGAGATGGCCTTCAGATTCACCGATGAGCTGGACCTTGGAGCTGCAGGTGATCCAGGGGGGAGTTTTGAGGAGATCGGGTCGGAGGATGATCTTTTCTGCACGTTTATGGATATTGAGAAGATTGGGTGTAAGCTGGAAGGGAGTGGATCCGGGTCGGAGGGAGGGATCTGTGGGGATCCGACGCCGGAGAGCTCGGGTGGAGTGGAGGAGAGGAGAAATGGGAATGCTGGTGGTGTGGTGCCTGTCAGACCTAAGCACCGGCATAGTAGTTCGGTGGATGGGGTTTCTTTGGCATCGGCTGGGGCTGTGAAGGGGGATGGGATGTTTGGAGAAGTCATGGAGGCCAAGAAGGCCATGACTCCTGATCAGCTTGCTGAGCTTGCTGCTATTGACCCAAAGCGGGCTAAAAGGTTTGTTTTTGCTTGTTTAATTTTTCAAAATTTCGACTTTTTGAAGTATATGTTGACTAATTAGTTGGATTTCAAATTTCCCTCAATTTTTTTTGTGTCTGAACTTGGTGTGTCCAACTGTTAGTAGCTAAATTTTGAAGAATGTTGTTTAACTGTCAACTGTTTTGCAATCTAAATGATTTGATTGAAGCCGTTGTTGATTTATCTATTGACGTGAGACCGGCGTGGTGAATATCTTGGTCTTCAAGTATGTACCGTAAATTATCTTCAGATATTTCTCAGAACACCTTGTGGAAGATAAATGGTCAGGGATCTAGCTCAGGAGCCTTTCAGCTCTTTTACTTCAGGAAATTCTTCTTCAAGTTAACGCCTTTGAGTATAGTTTATTTTGGTCAGCTGTCAATGTCATATTTCATTCTCTTGTACCAAACGGCTTTTTGCAGTAATCTATAACATGTTGGCAGATGTCATTTTGTTTGCAAAAAAGTGATGTCTATGCCGTTTAGTTTTGCAAGCGTGTTGTGCTAACTCTTCTTCTACCATTGGCAATTCAAAGGAAAAGTGTAGGTTAGCATCCCCTTCTTTTACTCAGAGGGCTCGTTAACACCTGGCTTTCTCTTTCTTCGGTTTTGCTTCTGGTTCTCATATAATTGTCCTATTTCCTGCCCCTTAACCAGAAATGCATCTTATGTTGGAAGAGCTTGTTTTCTTTCTTTTCATTGTGCATAGCTAGGACTTGTTTTACTCCAACTGGGCATATTAGCTCTAACCATTCAATTTCTGGTCATTCCAATAAATCCTTCTCCTTGATACCTTCCCATTTCTGTCATCTACTCATTTGCTAAGAGTTCCTTGGACTACCAAATAGGCCTTTGTTGCTTCAAACCATTGAATTAATTATTAATCCTGTGAGTCCATTGAAACAATTGTTAATCCTTCGTGTACATGATCCGAGGTAGTTTTGACCAGTGCCTTCTCTGGTGCTAATGGTTTGCATGCTTTCCAATTTTTGGAGATGGATGACAGCCGTACGTTATTCAATCGAGGACCCACCTTTGTGATTTTAAGTTTCATTATTGCAGCTTCTTCCTCTATCCTGATGGGTCAGTTCAACTAACTCAAATCTAGCGCTGCCATCATTAGAATGACCCTATCCACATCATTACCGTCTCTATGTTCCTTCTGCACTTGTGTTTTATAAAATTCCCTGACAAGATCTGAAACAAGATCTATATGCAACTATTATAGCCACTGTTTCTTCATTGTATTAGGTGTCTTTAAAATCTTATTCTCACACTGTCTATGTACATTTTGTTATACTGTTCACAGTCTCAGTGTTTCTTTTATGTTATTGTGACCTTTTGCATTTGTTTATCTGTAACTGCTGGGAATGCACATCACCCTTCGCTTCTTGGATATCATACTTTAATTTTACTGTATGTAGGATTCTGGCCAACCGTTTATCTGCTGCTCGTTCCAAGGAAAGAAAGGCACGCTACATATCGGAACTGGAGAGAAAAGTCCAGACCCTTCAAACTGAAGCAACAACTCTCTCTGCTCAGCTCACTTTATTCCAGGTTTGGTTCTTTCAGTTTCTCATGAAAAAAGGACTCCGATATCAGTCAGGTACTTGACTTACCATGATAGGCTTAACAGGATGTCTTGGCTTGTAGTGCTAGTTTATCATTAATAAATAAATAAATAAATAAAAACTGCTAAGACAGAGAATAGTTGATGTTATTTCTTAACTTAGTCAAACAATTGTCACTGGAGAAGCATCTATGACTTGCTCCTTTGTTAAACTCATTGCAAGAATAACATAAAACCTGAGTAATTTCTTGTTTTTGATACAATTCATTTTTCAGAGAGATACAACAGGATTAACCTCAGAAAATGCTGAACTACGAATCCGGTTACAAGCGATGGAGCAACAGGCTCAGCTTCGTGATGGTAAGTATTGTTTTTAAGTGGTCAAAGAAACTGGAATTAAGATGACTGTTCTGTTGCCATCATTTATGCTATTGTTCCAGCTCTATGTTGATATGAGGCTCCTGTGGAAGTGCATGATTTTGTTTTTATGGTTGTTAAGACTATATTGCTTTCATGATTATAGTGAATTTTACAGTATTATATTTCCTGCAGGAAATATTTCATTGGTCATGCAGATAATGTGCATTGAGCTTATTTCTTACAAGTCATGGTTAGCATATTAGGTTCCTGACTATAGTCGATATCATCTCATTGCTTCTCTTTCACATTGGTGCTCTCTATAGTTTAAGATAAGAACTAGGAATTGTGTTTGTCCAATCCATCTACATTCTGTATTTTTCGGTTAGCCTGAACTGTTTTTCTGAGTGGTTTAATGTGGTGTCAAGAATCTTTTCTTGTATTCAATCTTCTATTTTTTTCTCCTTCCCTATTGGTTGAGCATGTGTAGTTTAAATAGAGAAGACCGATTATATGAAACAACTATGTAATATTGAATCACTTTGTCTGGTCTATATTTTATTAAATCATAAATAATACCTCGTGATTGGGAGTGCAATGAACTAAGATACATATGTTTCTGTCTGTTCCTCTAAATCATTATACTCTATTTTCTCTGGCATGCTAAGATACCTGACCTTGTTGCTAAGCGATGTCGTCAAATATTCTGATGACCTTCATAATCATCCCTTTGCAGCATTAAACGAGGCACTAAAACAGGAAGTTGAGAGACTTAAAATCGCGACTGGGTGAAATATCAAACTCAGGTGAAAACTATAATCATGGCCTGCAAAGTATGTCATTCAACCAATCATTCTTCACACTCCAGCAGCATCAGCAAGCAGGCACCCATCGCGGCATGCCATTTCACTCCAGTTTCAGCCAGCTGCAGTCCTCAATGTCCAATCACCATATGCTCAGCCACGCTCACGCCCTCTCCGACGTGATGCAGCAAGACCACCTCGGAAGACTACAGGGACTCGAAATAAGTAAGGGACCACTTGCTATTAAATCAGAGAGTTCTTCAATTTCTGCGAGTGAAAGCAGCAGCACCTTCTGACTAGGCCTCCGCGTGAAATAACGTATTTATTTGATTTCTTTGTTCATAGCCTGACAACTTCAAGCTTTGCCTCTTTCTTAGTTGCTTGATTTTTTATTCTATTTGTTCTATCATCCAATTGTTTGTTCCTAGGATTGTGTTCTACCTTCTTCTTCCTCCTCACCTTCTTGTAATGGTCCCCTGTGTTGTTGTTGTTGTATTTTTATCTCTTGTTAAGCCCATGTATGTTTCCCTTCAATAAGTTTTTTTTTTAACTTTTTGGGGTGTTGTTAACATTGATAATGAAATGGTATGACTGTATGAGAATTGAGAGCTGTATTCTAATATTTAAAACCTTTAGATGCTTGAATTTTATCTCATTGTTGCCCTATTTTATTTGTTACGCAAGCTTAGTTATTAAACCCAAACCCAGACCGGCCGGGCAGTCCGACCGCTCGGTGACTCGGAGCTTAAACTGGGCTGGGTTAGTTTTTAGCTCGTTTAATCTTGTCAAATCGGGTCAAAATTGGCTAAATTTGTTTTAACCCGTTGACTCGGGTGGTTACAATTTTTTTAACTTCAAAATTTATATAGTTGTATTTTGTTATAATATTATCTTTTTATTTTATTTATTGAAATTATTATTAGTATGAATTACGAATCAATATTAAAAAAAAAAAAACTCATGTATTTTCCCATGGACTTAACCAACTTGTATTTTAGAGCTTATAGTAAGTTTTCTTTTTCCCAAAAACATGATCATGGTGTTAATTCTAGAAATCATGTCATATATTTAAAAGAAAACACTTGATTTATTTATTTTTGGATCATATATGGTTCTAAAACAACCCTGATTAACTTAATTAAATTAAAAAACAGTACAATGTTAAAAAAAAAAAGACTAATAATGGATATCATAACGGGTCGGGTCGTGTTCCACCCTATAAGATCCGATCCGTTTAAGGCCTGACCCAAACCCTAGCTATATAAACGAGTGCCCTCCTCACCCGCCCGCATCATCAGCCGTCTCAAACCCTAGCAACCCAGAGAGAGTGGTGTTAGGGTTTCGGCTTCGGATCTCGCCGCCATGGTGAAGCTCCCAAACCCTAGTTGTTCTTCCTCTTTGCCTATTTGTTTGCCCTTACTGATGTGTGATCGCCTTGTTTTCTTCTTACTTGCAGACCTTCAAGCGCCGCAATGGTGGCCGCAACAAGCACGGCCGTGGCCACGTCAACTTCATCCGCTGCTCCAACTGCGGCAAGTGCTGCCCTAAGGTTTGTCGTCAATGCTTGATTTAAAAGTTTAGATCTTTTTGTTTTGTGGGAAAAAGAAACCCTAGATCTTTGATTTTGGTTCAATTTATAAATGAAGGATAAGGCCATCAAGAGGTTCCTTGTGAGGAACATCGTCGAGCAAGCTGCTGTGAGGGATGTGCAGGAGGCCTGTGTTTATGATGGTATTATCTTAGGATGAAGAGGATGGATGTTTTCTTTTTCTATTTTGGATTCTTTTGTTGATGGATTATTTTGGTTCTCTAGGTTATACCCTTCCAAAGCTGTATGCCAAGATGCAGTATTGTGTGTCTTGCGCGATCCACTCTCATGTTGTCAGGGTTCGCTCCCGCACCGACAGGAGGAATCGTGAGCCTCCGCAGCGCTTCAGGCGCAGGGTATGTGTTAACTAATGTGTTTTTCCACTCTTTGAATTATGTCCATGTAGCAATTAGTTTATTGTTCGCCTTTTGGATTGATTCATCTTACCTGCATAGCTATCTAGACGTATTTTATGGTTGTTGCGTATCTTATGTTAGTTTACTGTTTGATTGATGACTGAATTATGAGAAAAGAATGATCCTTATCCTCTTTGGTATCTATTGTCTTGTCTAAGAATGATTTGGATTTAGAAAATTTCATATTTTGAAAAAAATGATTTTATCAAAAAATTTTAGCATTTGCTTTGGTATTTGTTGTCAGGCTACAGTTGCTTTTGATAGGCGTTGCATTCATTCGAATTCTTGTAATGAATGTGTCAACGGAAGCATAAATTTATATGCAATGTGGGCACAATGCAGGATTTTTTTTATTTACTTGATGGCTTTCTTCACTGTGGCCATTGGATTCCTGCGTGTGTACATAAATTCCTATTCTTTCATTTTCCATCTTTGGATTGCATGGACATGTCTGTCCTTTATGTAAATTTGAAATTAACTTTGCATCTATAAGTAGGGTATAATTGAAGATATCAAATCTCCTGTAATGTTTTACACCAGATGTCTCGTGATTCTGTGTTTCCTTGTGCATCTTTCTAGTTACCGATGATATTTATAGGGTGCCATATTGCTAGGTGAAATGTTGCTCCATCAATCTTTCGTTTGTTTTGATTTCTGTAGTGAATTTATGTTCTTTAATTTGTGATTTGATTTGAACTGGTATCTTTTACCAACTGCTGTTTGCAACAACTCTATTTGTTCTATAATTTAGCTGTTCAGTAAGGATGATACTTACTATTGCATGCTCTATCATGAAGAATCTTTTCTGTACAAGCACAGAGCATTGCAGTAATGAAATACCAAACCATTCCTGTTTCATCGAGTTGTTGCTTAGTCTGGTTATATGCGAAGAACCTATTGTGTTATAACTGGGACCATACGTCTGCCCCATTGGCCTTTTCTGTTTGGTGCCATCTTGGGATGAACAGGTCCCTAACATGTGATAACCATCTGTTTCACTTTGTCAGCTATCTATATCTATATTTGGCTGATCATTTTAGGATGGAACATTTAATGTGATTTGGCTGTTGATATGAATTCATTAGCATTCTGTTGCCTTTTTATTTTTGCCATGACCTACTTTTGTAACTGTGTAATTATACCATTTTTTAAGGCAATCAACCTTTGTCTCCAATTGAAGCTTCATTATATAATTATCCTTGTTGAATATATTCGTCCTAATAAGCTAATATTTCTATCGTGTTCTATCTATGAATGGCTCATTATCACATGATTTTTGTATCAGTACTTTATATCACCATTTCCGCAGAAATTTAATTTGCTTGTTTTCTAGTGTATAGCAATCCCTAAAAACTCGCAATCTTCATCAAGCTATATTTGATAGTATAGATGATTATTGTTTTGTTGTGATGTTATTTTCCCTTTGTATTTCAACCACTGACCTATTCAGTGTTTGAGTAGTCTAATTCATTTGCAGAATTCAATATATTACACAAGTTAACACCTATCAAACTGTTCTTTGTCTAGCTGACTTGTCCTGTGGTCAGGGTTTACTAAAAAAAAAACTGATTGTGGTATAATGGGGACCACACGTCTGCCCCATTGGCTATTTATCTGTGCCATCTTGGGATGAACAGGTCCCTAACATGTAATTTGCATCTGTTTCACTTTGTCAGCTATTTGCATCCATATTTAGCTGATCATGTTAGGATGGAACATTTTACTGCCATCAACTGCTAGTATGAATTGAGTAGATTAGCAATCTATTCTTATCATCTGCCAAAAAAACTCGGTTTATCATTGTCTTTGATTACATCAGTGTTTCCTAGAAGTCCTAACAAGCTCCATCATTTCTTTTGTTGGGTTCTTTTATTTCACGCTACCTATTTTTTGTAACTCATCATACTGTTTTCGAGTTTATTCCAATCCTTGACATAACTTGCACTTACTAGTTCTTGCTTCCTGAAACAAGTAGGTAATTTAAAAAACAATTTCTTATGTTTGTTTTGCATCTTTTATTTGTAGGATGACACTGCAAGGCCAGGGGTAGGTGCTCGTCCCGCTGGTGGTGCTCCTCCACCTGCCCGCACTTAGTGTTACAACAAGAGGTGACCAACAACTATTGGGCGGAAATCCAGATAGTGTTTTGTTAGCTTCAGAGAATTTTATTATGTTTTGAATAATCAAGTAATTAGTGGATTTATCATTTTTTATATGTGTTCTTTCAAATTGCAACTGCTATGCTATGGGCCTTGTGGTTATTTTCTTTGCATCCATGTTTTGTTTACCTAGCTGTAGACTTTGATCCTATTGTTAATTTTGTTCTATACAGACTTTTAGGTTGCTTTCTTGTTGTTTGGCTACTGCACTGTAGAGTCTCCCATTCCACTCCTCAATACACTTATGATTGTCTGATGAAAGTAATGTATGCATATGGTTGGATTGAAAGAACACCAAAGAGATTTGTTGGTGGTTATTTTGTGAAGGTATACAAACTAAATCAGTGATTCTTCTATGGGGTAATTTTTTATTTTTTTTTCATTTAAACTACCATGAGTAATTTTTTGAAAACGTGTCTTCAAAAAATAATTAGCATCATAACTGATAAGATGAAAATAAAATTAATGTGTTGAAACAAGGCTCCTAAGGGTCTTTTAGTTATTCTTATTGTTAATTGATTTTTAGATGTGTTATTCTCTTGTGTTTTGTTTTCCTTGGTTTTAGTAGCCTATATCATGTATTTTTCTGGTTTTTTTATTTCTTTTTCTGGTTCTTTATTCATCTGTTTTTACCGCCAATTGGTTCAAGATCTGGTTCAGGCTTGGGTTTATGATGAAAAAAAAATACCCAAAATCCTTAAGAATGTTATATTATTTAGAGGTTTGTTATTCTTCAATTTTTAATTTTTTGGTTTAAAAAATAAAATCAAAGGTGTTTCAAAATGCTGGTTTTGCTGAGTCAGATAATTAATTATACCAATTGATACTGGTATTAAAATAAATACACACTCTCTATCTCACTCCCCGCCCTTTCTTTTTAATATAAGAATATAATATTTGTTTATAATTTGTTTGAATAATGTATAAATAAGACCTCTCAGTTGAACAGAAAAAGACCAATCAACTAACTTTGTTCTAATTCACTTTCTCTTCAGCACCAAAACCAGTAAGACATTATTTTAGCAAAAAGCAAAAACAATCCAACAACACTTAACAGAACTCATTCATTTCTTAAAATTTCAATCTTCCAAAAAGAAAACAAATTGCAAATAGGAGCATCTCCTCCTCCTTCTCCTCTATATACATAATATATATATATATATATATATAATTCCATGTGTATTTGTATGTAAAAAAAGGATCAAACAAAAGAAAAACAATTAAATATGAAGAAGAAGAAGAAGAAGAAGAAGAAGAAGAAGAAGAGAAATCCATTAAATTCTAATCATCAAACTGATCAGTTCCTCTACTAGGACCTGAAGGTGGTATACCTCCTCTTGGAAAGAAGCTCAGTAGCAATGGCCCAAACCTCTGATCAGAAACCTTCTTTTCATCCATTAATGGATAAACACTCCTTCTCAGAGCTCTGCCACTAACACCACTCAATCTTGAACAACTTATCAGCATAACCATCACAACAACTGCTATCAACTTTTTCTCTCTTTCAACTACTCCCATTATCACAAGACCAAAAAGAGAAGAAAAACAGAGGAAGTATCAAGTTAGATAAGTAGTTTCTATATATATATATATATATATATATATTAAAGGATAACTTGGTAATGGTTTGACTTAGAATTTAGAAAGGAAGAGCACACTTGACAATGGGCACAATGAGGTTCAAGATCACATCATTGATTTTCATTAAATTTTGGTTTATATTGTTGGTGTTTTGGACCATTGCATGTGTGGCATCATGCCCATTTCTCTATAGCCGTCCTTCATGTATATATATATATATATATCATATCATATATGCATCTTAATATATGTCATTTTTAACTGATTACTAGGGAGGAGTGGTTATTTAAAAAATAAAATAAAATAAAATAAAATAAACAGTTGAAGGATAAGAAGTTAGATGCTTTTATGGAGGTATGTAGGCAAGTGAAGCATTTAATGGAAATCATAGGACGGTGGAGCCATTTTGAGTTGTCTGTAGTAATTCTTATGAATCTAGACTTCATTTGCACTATTTAGATCTGTATAGAGTCTTCAAATTTGGTCAACAAATTTGTTAATTAAATAAGAATAGTTTTGGTTGATTATTATTTAATTGAGATATCTCATTGTATTTGATTTTTATTTAATTGTAAATTTTATATATGAGGTTGAGCAATTAAGATGTCTCATTAATTTCTATATATTGTAAATTTAGATGGAAGAGAGTGTCCGAAATTTATTAATTAATTAACTTTTTAATATAGTAGTAGTTTATCTATTTTTATAAAAAAATCATTAATTAAATTTTGGAGAAATATAGCATTTGATTATACACACCAAAGTGTATTTATTACAACTAAATAAAAATTTAAGTGGGATTACAGATGCTTTTTTAGATCGTTAATCCTCATAATGTCAATGTGAATGGGGAAACAACCGGCATGAATACTTTAATTATAAATATATATTCACTATGCTTTTAATTTAGCTTTGATTAATCCAAATGGCATTAATGTATATGTTCTTGATTTCTTTGGTGGTGTTCTTCTTCATCAATGATTAAATATTGTTAGAAAAAAATAAAAAAATTAGTGATTTGACTAATATATAGTCTTAATCCATTTGGAAACCCATGAACCAAAGAATCAATTTGATTCAACTAATCAAAAACTCTAATGTACACCTGAGAAAATGAGAAGACCTCTTTTTAATTAAAATAATTAATTAATATTTTTTAAAAAAATCCATTAATGCTGAAACATCATAGTAAAAAAAGAAAAATATAAATTTATGGTACAATTATTTAATTAACTGAAGTGAATAAGATTGAAAATGAAACTGTTGATTTCTAGGGATAGGAGTGAGGACATGGGTGCAGAGGTAGCACGTGTGACTGAGCCCCTTGATAGGTCCGACACGTGCGGGCCTGGATGCAGTGTTTTGCCTTAATGCATGCAGAGCATGCACATGAAATAGCTGCACTCTTTTGGCCCACTCTATTTTTCTCCTTCTGCCATTCCCTGTTTATATATATATATATATATATTTTTTTTAAACTAATTTAAGGTTTTTCAAAAGATTATTTTGGTACAATTTTTTTTTTAACTAGTGTTGTATATATATATATATATATATATATGAGGGCCAGTCATCTATATATATGTTCGTAGATAGTAAATTTAAAAAAGTGTGTAGATCAACCATGGGATCAACATCCAATCCAATGGTTAAATAGCTATAAACAGTATTTTCATGAGGGTTGGATAGTATTATAATGTCTTTTGCACCGACTGAACTGCAACTGTTGGATAAAACATATAGTAACAGGTAAATCCTCGATGTTCACTAACCCCATTTTACACCAAGTACATTAAAATACTATACTAGTTCAATTATTGTTTCACTCTCTTTTTCCTTTTTTTATATGTCTATTTTTTGCTTAATTCCCTCACTCTTATGTTTTTGGTTTTTAAAGACATTCAATGTCTATATAACTTATTATGTGTGTGTATATATATGTAATATTTATCATTGTTTTTGTTAAATAATTGATAAAACAATCATAATGAATTAGATAAGTGGAATAAACTTTATGGATATAATGGGGATGAAATTATAATAAATACAAAAATAATAGCATAAATACAAACAAACGAGGTACAACAAGTAGAAAGAAAAAATATAGAAGAAGAAAAATACAATAAACCATTAGAGATAGTTGGAAGTCTCTAAGATAAAAAATGTGAGTCAAAAATTTTTATGATTATTTTTAAAAATCATTTATTAATGGTCTATCCAGTTTGACGGGTGTTAGAAAATGATGACCAAAAGACAGCTTTTATATTATATTTTTTTTATTCATTATTTATTTTTCATTTTTAGAGTATTCATTACCATGTATTATTATTTTAGAAACAAAATAAATATAGATTTCTAGCTAAACCTAATGAGCTACTTCATTAAGTTATGTGATTCAAAGCTTTGGGTCAAAGCACAACACATGAAAAAATAGGGAAAGGTGCCCAAGAGCAAGTGAGAACAAGAGAAAGGGAACAATACCATTGCAGAGGACCACACATACAGAATGACCCTTTTGACTGTTTATTTTCCATGGATCTCCAGGTTTCAATTTATGGCATTGTCTTCTCTCAGTACTGGGAACATTTTCTGATCATCAATATATATTATTTATTCAATGTGATGGCTTGAAAATATATGTTGCCCAGATTTCCAAGTCCTTTTCCTCTTTGGTGTCCATTTAATCCCTCTTTTTTATATATATATATACAGGGTAAACATTAATTAAATATATATTTTGGTTGTGCAGTGTATGGTTTTTTTTTTATACGAAAAGAACAAGTTTTTAGGGTTAGTCAAGATTTATGCGTGTAGTTTAATGTCTCATTTGCCCTCACTTTGATTATTAGGGGTCTATATAAGGGTTTAAACTTCCGCGGAATTAATTTCTTTATGTTAAATTCGACATCTCCCTTCCTTCAAAGGATTCGGGATTAATGTCATTAATTACCGAAATCATATGGCTTTGGTTGTATATGGCCTCTGTTTGCATCTAATTTATATATATTTTAATCTGTAGAGATAATTTCATCTATTTAAAAAATATTTTATTTAAATTAATAAGTCATAAACTGAAGGGTGTTTAGTTCAATGGTACACAGTCCCCTTTGTTTGAGATGATAAGCGAGTTTTATTCACTCATATATCAAAGGGTGAGGGCACATGACAGTTGAACGTGCTCTTCTTTAATAGGGTATGATACTTTGAGAAAGCTCCTTCGTGCATGCACGTCCTTGATAGTTGGTCATACGTCTTATTAAAAAAATATAAAAATAAAATAAAAAATAAAAAAATAGGCTAAGAAAATAAGATGGGAAAAAGTGGAGCATCTTTTTTTAACTTTAATGAATTAAGAGACATATATAATGTTAACATGGTTTTGGTATAGGCCCGTTCATCCAGCAGTTGTGCCAGAGATGGTGCTATATCTTAATTAGGGTTCTAACCTAACCTATCTAGACGAGTCCTATCCTAGTGGTGGTGACCCACTTGATAGGGGATGGAACATTAGAGTAGAGAAGATGAGTAACATGAGTTAAGGCTTTCATGTCCACTCATTTCATGATCAAATATATATATATATATATAATATAAAAATTTACATCTTCTATGGACGAACGTCCATAGATAAAAATCTATAGACGTCCAATTATCAATCGTTGGATCAAAATCCAACGGCTGACATTGATAAACAGTATTTCTGTTTATTATAGTATTCCGAACAGTAATTACTGTACATATTACTGTAGTAACAACTGTTTATCAAAGTTAGCCGTTTAATCAAAATCCAACGATTGATAATGGGCATCCATAGATTTCTTATCTATGAATGTCTATAGAAGATTGATCCTCTATATATAATATATATTTTTACCCCTTTCTATATATATATATATATATATATTATGTTAACTGTACATGTAAATGTTCGTAGAACGTCTGTAGTTAGTAATAAAATACTAAAATTAATTAAATAATTCAAATTAAAATATTATGTATCATATAGAGCCGTTTGAACATTGAAGTTCATATGAAGTTGTTTGATGTCTTGAATGAATTGAAAATTCATTCAAGTATTGTTAAGCCCCTCTTGAGTAACCACTTGCACAACATTATTATGGTAGTTTGGGAAGACATTCTCTATCCTTAAATTCCAATCCTTATCACACATGAGACCCTTCTCCAATGGAAGCGCAGTCTCACAAAACAACCTTATTACCCGGATCCTGTTTGTTCTTGCTTTCCATGGTTTCATTGGTATAATTAAGAACCCATCTAAATCATTTACTAAATAGAAAAGTCAAAACAGTATATGAAGGACTTGTGGTTATGTGTTTTTTCAACAATAAGGAAGAAGATATTCATTGATCATTTATTTACAGGCTTTATATTATTTCTACAATAAATTTGGTAAAATAAATTTGATGAGTTTATATTTAGTTATATAGTTATTTAGAAATGTTTGGGCATGAAAACTCAATATCAATAATCAAAAGAAGTCTACATTTTCTATTTTTCCATGCAACTCCTTTGATGCTAGTGAAAGCCCTCTTCAAACTATTAATAAATCTAATGGATGACTCTTGACCCTTTAGAAATAAAAAAAGTTATTTAAGAAATAAAATGCCCTCATGTTTTATCATATCATTATTTAAAAATATGCTAGCTATATGAAGGATGGTAATGATAATTCTTTTCTCTTGCCAAGTGAAAAGGTACATTTTTATAATGGTCAAGCAGTTAAGATATTCTTAACTCCCAAGTATAGCAGGTCAAATGCTCACATTATAAAAAATAAATTTTTTTTATTTATTAAATACAAAAAAAAAAAAATTTACATCATAAGATCAAAATTATATGTTTGACTTTTTTTTCCCAATGAGAGACATGTCATAAACCAAGTTTATTGTTACAATATAATCCAATATAACATACTGTGAAAAAATTATCAGATCAAAATCATCTTCTTGTCATTTGTCATTTTATCAAGAATTCAAATTTCATCTACATCATGATATGGACATACAAAATCCTCTTCATAACTTCGAATGCCATTGAGGAAAACCATTTACCTTGTCCCATGCTTTATTATAAAGCGGGCCCCATCTTTATTTTGTACCATTAATATTTTTTTAAAAAAAATATAATAAATTTGTCCCGAACATATAAAGTCACTAAAGTGTAAAGTAAGCTCAACAAACATCTTATTTTCACTTGAGATATAAACTCAAATTTATACTACTAGCAATAGTATTTATAATACATACACGCTCTTAATTATGTAGTTATTTAAAAATTAATTTAAAAGTTCATGAAATTATAAATTTATTTTTTTCTTCTCTCCAATAAACACAACCACAAAAGAATATACATATAATCAAATGATGAGGTTGGCCAAACTAGGGCTGTAAACGAGCCGAGCCGAGCCGAGTATCACCAGGCTCGAGCTCGGCTCGAGTATACTATTTGAAGGCTCGAGCTCGGCTCGAGCTCGTTCGAGCTATTCTTTTTGTGCTCGAGCTCGGCTCACTGAAAAGCTCAAGTAGCTCGAGCTCTACTCGCTTTAAGCTCGATTAAACTTTAGTATACATAAAGTATTTTTGTAATTTTTATATAGTTTATATAATTATGTATTTTTGTAATTTATATATAAATAATTTAATATTTTATATATAAAAAGTCTCGTTTAGACTCATGAGCCCTCACGAGTGAGTATTTTGAGATTTCGAGTCACTCAGTCAGCATAAACGAGCAAATGGTTCGGCTCGACTCGTGAAAAATCGAATCGACTCGAGCGATTGACCGAGCCGATCTCGAGTAGCTCACGAGTAGCTTGGCTCATTTACACCCCTAGGCCAAACAAGATCGAAGTTTACATAATTACTATAATTTAAATATTTATATAAAAAAAATACTATATGTTACAAATTATCTATTTTTCATAAGCCTTTTCAAACTGTGCACATAAAATAAGAGGCACACAACCAGCCCAGACACACTTCACACACAGAGAAAGCAAGAAGTGACACTGTTTGTCTTCTTGGACTCACACAGAGTAGTCCTTGTTCTCTAAGATCCTCTAAGATCCAATCAAAGTTCAGCAACACAAGAAGAAGAAGAAGAAGAAGAAGAAGAAGAAGAATGCTTTGAGATCTCAACAAACACACCCAAAGAAAAAGAAAAAGAAAAAGAAAGAAAGAAAGAAAGAAAACCACTCCTGATCACCATCTCAATGGAGTTAATTAGAGTCAGGAAGAAGAGAATCATTGTTCTCCTTTGCTGCATTTATCTCTACTCTCTTTTTTCTTCTTTTCTTATTTCAGCAACTCAGGTGATCTTCTTATTTATTCCTTTGTTTCATTATTCTTATTTTAGTTCTTCATATTTAAAAGAAGTTTAATAATAAGTAACATATATATATATATATATATATATAATGTGTTTTGTTTTGTAGGATAAGTACTGGATGATGAGCATGGGTGGTGGTAATGGTGGTGGGAGGAGGAGGTTGGTGGGAGGGCCAGGCTCTCACCCACCGAGGTGTGAAGGCAAGTGCCGGCGGTGCACGCCGTGCCGGCCGGTGCGTGTGACTGTGCCGCCGGGCACTCCGGTGACTACTGAGTATTACCCTGAGGCCTGGCGCTGCAAGTGCCGGAATCATCTATACATGCCTTAGTTAACTCAACTGATCACTACTCAGTACTGAGTTACTGAAACCTGATCTTATTATTATTATTATTATTATTATTATTATTATTACACAACATTTATACTATTATTATTTCTTCTTTTGTTGTAGTTTTGTTTTGATTTTTTTTTTATTATATGAAATAGATGATGGAGGTCATGATGTAAATAAACTTTGTATAGGAGACTATAGGTTTGGAAGTTGGTGTTTTTATTTTTATTTTTTAATTTTGGGGTTTAATTTTGTGGTGATGAACTGATCTTGATGGGTTTTATTATAGTATGGTTTCTCATAATGATGGCATATTTGAGGATGGTTTAATCATTATGTTGAATAGGGTTAATTAATTAAAGTGGAAAAGTAAGAGAGAGTACAAAGCTTTCATTAGAATGGGATGGAGTGAAAATAATATATGTACTTTTGGTGTGGAAAACTTAAATAATAAATAGTTCATTAAAATATAATAATTTATCCCTTTAAGCTCAATTAAAAAAAAAATTAGCTTAAATTTTTTAATGTATTTGTAAAAATCTGAAAATGAGTACAAGAGTGCCTATTTTTTAAGATTCAAATTTTTTGGACTCACTGTGAATTTTAAAGTTGGAGCCCACCAAACCAAAAGTGCCCCATATATTTATATATATACACACACACACACTTATATTTTGTTTGGTATATTAAAAATTTTCAAATCCCTAATATTATTTTTTATTAGGGGCTGTTTGATTGTCTGTAAGTGAAATTACAGTGTAAGTGAAAATATTGTATTTCTATTTACATCACTGCTGTTTGGTTTGCTGTAACTGAAAATGTTGCATTACTTTTAATTTGTTTGGTTTGATGTAAGTTAAAAGATATGGTCACCATGTAAGTGGAGGGGGTGAGATTACCCCAATATACTGTATTATTATTAATTATTTAATGCATTTTAAAAAAATAATTTAAACTAAAATAATTAATTTAATTTAATTTAATTTAATTTTTAAATTAAATTAAATGATTTAATAAAGTATTTATTACATTTAAAAATAATAATCAGAAACTCAAATAACTAAGCCAAATAATAATAAGAAACTTAAATAATTAAATACTAACTCTAAATAATTAATTTAACTCTCCCAATCTACTCTTAACACTAATGTAAATTAATTAATTAATTAACTTAATAATAATTTTATTAAATTAAAAATATATAAAATTCTTTAATTTTATATAAAAAATATTTTTTTAATTAAAAATAAATACAAATTGGTATATTTTAAATAAAAAAATAAATTTAATAAAATATAAATAAGTATAAGTTTAATTATATTAACAATTGATTATATGTAAGTTTTCATTTTCTTTTAATGCATAATTTGGAGAGTGAAGAATGGTGATTTTAGCCCAAATGTTTTGCTGCATTTCAACTTACAGCAAAATTTTGCTGTAAGTTGAAATGCAGCAAAAGTACACAAAACGCAAAACTGTTTACATGTAAAACTGATTTCACAGCAAACCAAACAGATATTTTACATGTAAAACCAGAACATTACATCTACTTACAACTAGTTGCAGGTAACCAAACAACCCCTTAATTGACAACTACTTTATTGCAGTTTACAGTTTTGGAGAAAAGGAGCTTTTAATACGTTGAAAGCTCAAAAATGATTTATAATTGAATTTAATTGTGAAAATTTAAATTTAATTTTTTTTAATTATAGATAAGCCACGCATTAAAAACGTGCATAAATATGGAGTTACTACTCAACACATTTGTGTTGTCACTCTCTATGTGAGATAATGTTTGAACTTATTTTCTCAATAATAACAGAAAATATATTATCAAAAGGTTTAGAGTCAATACACTAAATACCAAATTATGATTTATAAATAAATTTTTTTATATTTATAGAAGAATAACAAAAAACTTCTATATCAAATTACTTCTCCTCATAATAATTTTTATCAAATTACATTTTTTTAGTTTTCTTTCTAGTTTTCATTTTAACCACTTGCCCTAACTCACTTGTTAATTTATTTATAATTTTTAAAAGTGGAAATTACCAAAAAAACCCTTTAAGTTTGTAAAATTGCCAAAAACACCCCGTTAGTTTTGCAATCCTCAAAATCCCCCTCCTTTTAAACTCTATGTTTTTCAAACCCCCCCAAACCCTGTAACGGATGTGAACGGAGTGAGTTTCAAATTTTTTGGACGAAAATGCCCTTGCATGGGGAGTCGTGGCTCCAGCCATCTCGGCGATTTGAGAGGAAGTGGGCGGTTTTCCGTAGGGTAATCCCGAGAGACGCAATTTATTGGAGCCGCTTTACTTTGCTTTTTTTCTCGACTCACGTCTTGACTTTTCCATTTCAAGCTGTCTCGAAGTTGTCTCTACCGCGAAGCCTCTCGTAATTGGCATTTCATCGACTTTTTCCCTTTCCACCGGTATCTCGAAGGAGAAGTCCCCCACGCAACTAGTTGGCATTTCATCAGTTTGCAATCTAAGGTATTGAGTTTGGTTTTATGTTAAGCTGCTCATTACAAAGAAAGATTTTTTTCGGTTTTTGTTTTGTGCTCTCTTTTTGTTGGAAGATATTGAAGATTGCAAGGGATTTCTTGTGCGGGGTTTTTGTTAGTCTGCAGGAGATTTCTCAGTTTGGGGTTTTGTTTTTGTTTTTGCATTTCGTATGTATACACTTTCGAAATAGTTTTTTTCGATTATTATGATTTGTGTAATATTTATAATATACATTTCCCTTTCGTTTGATATGGTTGCGGTTTCTGAAAAGGAGGTTGACGTTTAAGAAATGAGATGTTACAGCTTAAAATTTGTTGTCTCATGTTTAAGTATTCTTGTCTCGTTTAAAGTATTCTGTCTCTGTTTAAAAAATGGGTCTCTGTTTAACATGTTATATCTCCGTTTAATAAGCGAGAGTTCTACCGTTTAAAACCTTATATTTCCGCTTAAACTTTTTGTCAATACTGCATGTTGAATGTGTTGTTATTGTCGGAGGCTTGTGATTATGGCGGTCAACCTAGTTAATGGGCGATGTTATTTGACACCCGGTTGTGGAGACCTTAGCCGAATTGAAAGATAACATGACCCCTCGACACTGGGAGATTATTCGAAGGACACCGTTTGCGCTGTCATCGAAAGTGGAAGCTATATACCAAGAGAGGGCCCTTCTTGATTCTCTTTTTGCAAAGATGACGATGGTCGCACCAATAAATTCGAGATCGGGGAAAGCCTGCTAAGTTTTCGAGACCTCGAGATGTGGCCCTCGTTCTTGGTACTGCGTTGCGATGGCGACGCAGGTGGTCTTCGGAAGAAGAAAACCGGTCGGCGTTCGAGGGCGGTATCTATCAAAGACCTACGAGAGCACAGAGACTCCATCAAGAGCACTGCAGTGCAACTTGTTCGACGAGAGGGAGAAGAAGATAATTTTTGTCGAAACTCCGATGGTGTACCTCGTAGGGGACGATCCTCTTCCCAAAATACATCATGCTCGGTTCGACCCGGATTGTTGATTACGTCGATGATCTACCGACCATGGGGCGTCTACGCGTAGGCGCGTGCGACGCACAAGTGGCTTATGGAGGATATTCTACAAGCGATGGCCCGAGTCGCAAGATAGATGCGTACGGGAAGAAGACCAACCAGAGGTGCATTAAAGGGGTTGCTTTCGGTCGCTTAACGTCTCGGTTTTACTGAGTGGCCGGAGCGGGGAAGAAAGTCCGTTTTCGCGAAGATCCCAAGGATGCTCGTGCTACGGTGAAAGTACTTACCGGGAAGCAAGCGACGGTAGAAACGAGCTTTGTCATCGCTCGATGGAAAAGAGGTAATAAATCATGGACAATGTTTAACATAAGTATTTAATGTTTAAACATTTTATTTAGCGTTTAACTTTAGTATTTACCGTTTAAAACTTATTCATACTTGTTTAAATATTTTGTTCTCCGTTTAATTATATTCTATAACGTTTAAATATATAAACACTATGTTTAAATATAGTTTTTATAGTTTAAAATGAATGATTTCATTTGAAATTGTTTGGTTTACATATGTTAGTTTCCTGAAATTTGGGTCCGGTGAATGTTGAAGAAGAAATATTTGTTGGGGCCAACCGAGCGGATGGATGCCGTTGCTCCGAACCGCTTGCTCGAGGCGGGATGAGAGGGCGGCTCTATCGTGCTGCGTTGGGCGCTGGTTCTCCTACTTCCGACCCCACCACGCGCACGCGTTCCTCGACGCGAGAAGCCCTCCCCTACCCGGCGATTGCAGACAACCCCCCTACCACGACAGCGATGACGGTCCCCGATTGGCGGCCACCGACCGTGGCAGCCCCTCCGACCGTGGCAGCCCCCACGGTGACATTAGGCGAAGATGTCACGCGCAACTCTTATCTTGCACGTACCGAGATATTGATGACCGAGTTTCTCGGCATTGTCGCTCGTGTTGAGGCGCTGGAAGGGACGTTCATGACCGGGCATGCGCCGTCCCTCGAAAGAATCGAGCACCCGGGATGAGCGAGGCGTCGGAATTTGACGACGGCGACATCATCGGGAAGGTCGTTCCAAAGGCGGCCACATTCGAAGAGACTTGCGAAAAGAGAGAACAATCTGCCTCTGTCTCCACCGCCGGTGACGATGAAACAATAGCAACACCATCGGCGGTGATCGTTTGTTGTTGAGAATGACATCGTAGATGATGTGGCCGTTCTTGCTGTTGAGAAGGTCGTTGACTCTCTTCTCGATGAAATCCTCGACCGGTGGAACCGGGCTGCTTGAGATGATGGCATCAAAGATGGACACAATCCACGAAGATCAAGAACAAGTTAAGGGGTGTGTCTCCAAATGATCGTTTGTTGTCGTGACCCGCGGTTGAGAAGATCGTCGAATCCGTTCTGGTGGCGATGGCCGTGGCCAGACGATCTGCAGCGACCAAGCGAGGACACAATCCCACCATGACAAGAACCATGTAAGGATGTGTCATGCGGTTGATCGTTGTCGCCGTCGTCCCGCGATCGAGCCGGACACAATCCCACAACAAGAACAACCATGTAAGGATGTGTCTGCAGGGTTGATGATGTCGCCATCGTCCCGCGATCGAAGGAAGATGTTCGCTGAAGACCCCGACCCAGAGCAGCGAGAGAGATGATCAAGGCCAATCAAAAATTGGACCGGGGACGGCTCGGAAAGCTTTTATTCGAAGAAGAAGAAATGGGTTGGCTTGAGTCGTCTTAACAAATACTGACGAGGAGTTGATGAGGATCTTCCTCAATCTGCTCTATGGACGGATAAGTGTAAAGTTTTTATGATATTGTTTAAAGGTTTTATTATAGTGTTTAATACCTTTATGTTATCATTTAATTTGTCTACTTAACGTTTAATTATATATAATATCATGTAACAATTGATAATATCATTTAAATATTTACTGATATGGTCTTATTATATCCATTATCGTTTAACCTCGGCGATCTGTCGCATGGAAGAATGACATCTGTCAAGATCACACGCGACAAATTATACATGCCGCTTGAGGGGAAGGAGATGG
The DNA here is from genome assembly GCF_009730915.1 of Dioscorea cayenensis subsp. rotundata. Taxonomy (NCBI): domain Eukaryota; kingdom Viridiplantae; phylum Streptophyta; class Magnoliopsida; order Dioscoreales; family Dioscoreaceae; genus Dioscorea; species Dioscorea cayenensis. Next base: position 18,903,686 of record NC_052482.1, read on the forward strand.
TCGTCGATGATGTGATGGGACGCTTTTCAGTATGCATAATACAAAAGTCGCTGAGCAAAAGAGCCATATCCTTACAAGCAGCGCCTCCGATCACCGATAGCCACTTATTTGTTTATGTCAGCAGGGATGGCGCTTGCATGACACAGATTATGGCTATGATCGGGGATGCTTTGTCTGATAATCGCATGAAGTTAATTGTCGTCCTCCGGATAATTATGAATGGCCACTTCCATGTCGTCGTCCCCAGACGATGATAAACAAGAATACTGAGCATTATTCTTCATATGCGGGGTATGATAAGGACAGCGTTGGACATGGTAAGTTCTTTAATTATGTCCGATTAATATCTGTTTGGTATTTAAATCGGTATTCTAATCTCAACTTACATATCTCGACAGCGGTATCTATTCGACATTTGTGTCGATATGGAGTTCGGCGAGTCGGCGGCAAGAAAGTACCCACTGCATGCGACATAGAAACCCCAGCTAAAACAAGGCAAGTTGATTGCGCCGTCTACGTCATCAGCGGTTTATCGAGCAATTACTTTGGGGTGAGAGTTACGCTACCGCATGCATGCACGTTCCTTACCTCGAGATTAAGGTATGTTACCCGCATACTTAAGGAGGGAGGCGGTACGTCCGTGACAAAGGGGGTAAAAGTCGTCAGCGGGTTAAATTTTGTTTTTGAAGAACATGTCACTGTATATCCCGAATGTCAATTTTGTTTTCGAATGTAAATCGGACAAATTCAATTCATTGTTTTCGTGTTCGAAGAGCATGACTTGTATATCTTAATGTAAATTTTGTTTTGTTTTGAAATTGTAAAGCGAGGTTAAATTCCATTCGGTTTCATTTCATTGTTTAATTTACGTTCTAATTGTGTACATTTCACTTTCATTGTTTAAATATACTATATATCGTTTAAACATCGAGTTGAAATGTTTCAAATTACTGATGTATCCGTTTAAAAATAACAATGTCTACTGTTTAAATACATTCGATTCGTCTGCGTCTGCATCGCATTATTGTTGCTGTAGCGTGTTTTGCAAGGGATACCATAAACTTGCCACCTTCGACATGAACAAGTTCGATGGCGAGATCCAGCGAGTTCTTTGCTGACTGGTCGATCGCTTCGTAACGATCATCGACCAGACGACCAACACGAAGATTTCGGCTGTCCTCAACAATGATCTCTACCTTCGAATGTATGTCTGGGCATAAATAGGTCTCCCATTTGTTCGCTTGTTCACGCCGGTTACATAACATGCGCATCAACTTGAACCCGGCAAATAAGGTTAAACAAAGACGATTGATGGTTAAATAATTCAGTAAACATGGTTAAACATTATTATAAATATTTAAACGAAAGGATTAATATTTAAAAGTCGGAAAAAGTTTAATTAAACAAAGATTGAGAATGTTTAAAGGGTAACACTAAATGTTAAGTGTAAACCAACATTCGAGACCTTATAGAGTCGACCATTTTCGTCACCGGAAAAATGACGAGCTTCCTTGATCCAAGCATTGAGCGACTCAGCGACGTTTGAATACATCTCACCCCAACGATCACCTCCGAACAGATAATTCGACCAATGTGCCATATCCGATTTATTAAACAACCCGGTGATGAGCTTCGGGTGATGTGGCTGCGAGTTCATTCACGCGTATCATCGAAATCTTTAGCCGTGGATGCCCACGCGATCACGAGGCGTATAGACCAACACTCCTCCCTCAATGCCTTCCCAAGTCCGGACATTGCTTTTCGTAAAATTGGCCTCCAAATGTCGAAGAGCGAGTATGAATGTGGCGAAAGAAGGGAAGACTCTCGCAATTGCGCTCACTAGGGCCCTTGGACCTGTCCGAAAGCGAAGTTAATTATCTCATGATAATCTCCGTCCCTCGTATAAGGCATCGCTCTAACTTAGATATGAACCAAGTCCAATTGGCATCGGTCTCGTTGTCGACTATACCGAAGGCGACGTGGAAAAACCATTATTTCCATCTTTCCCATGGCGCGATGAGTGTACCCCGATATTTTCCAAGGAGGTGGGTACCATCGAGACAGAGCAACGGCACTGCAAGCCCTCTTGAATCCCACATACTCGCTACGAAAGAAAAGAATGCACGTTTAAAAAGCGATCACCGTCTCTTTCCATGATCGCATCGCTGGAGATGTCGACATCTTATCCACGTACCAAAAGCAGCAGTATAGTGGAGATGTCACTGCAGTCGAGGACCACCCGGGCATGCTCTTTTCCCAACCAAGCTCTGCTTGTATGGTATGTGGACACCATGTTCCCGCATAACGTGTCCTTCGAATGTCGATGGCCTTGTACAAGGGATCGGTCCTTGAGCTTACGAATCACTCGTGCGCTAACCCATTTTGGACGGCTTTCGGATGCGACGTCGAACCTATGCCACCACCGCAAGTGTGTGACGGGTTGATTGTCTTGATTCGAAAGTATTTTTGTTATACTCTTTTGATGCGTGAAGGCGCTTGATGACAACCATCGAGCCGTAGATTCCACGATCACTCCGATGTTTTTCGTTCTTTTATGAATTTGAAGTCAAAAATTCCTTTTGATTGCATGATTTGAAAGTACATCCCGAAATGTTCGACATCGTCAAAAAGCGTTGTCCAATATCCAACGAAAAGCACTTCGAATGATCGACGAGGAAAGGAAGACATCCCACGCTCGAGAGTCACCAGTAGGAATGAGCCGGAGCACTCGCGAGAATCACAATTCCCCGCCAACACTTCGATCAAATGAAAAAGATCAATATGTTAAGCGGAGAATATAATGTTTAAGTGATAATGAAAATATTTAAACGTTAAATTAAATACCCTAGCGGGTTAACTAATAACGTAAGCGACTGAGTACAAGATTTTTAACTAGTGACGGACATATTTAAACACTAATGACCCCGAACCACTGGAACAATTAAAAGAGAAGGAACTCACAATGAGTAAAACTCGTTTTCATTAGGATTCGCAATGGCACATTTTCTCGTCTCGACGACAAGATCAACTGACAGACATTTGAAGATGGAGTGCATGCGTGACACATCCATCTGAAGTCAACATCGTTTTCTATTGGGCAAACCGCTTTTATATCCGTCCGGTGTGATGAACTTAACCCCGACAAATAGAAACTTTCGAGACCCCAGTCGCTCACAAATCTCGCTAACACCAACTCCCAAGAAGTCCGAGTGAACATTAGCACTCTTCCCTCCCCGTTGAATCTAGCAATACCACAAAAACTCTCCATAATATATCGCCGAAAACCAGATAAATGCATAAAACCAAATGAAATGAAGAACAAAAAATAAGCCGAAGAAGAAGTAGAAGAAGAAGAAGAAGAAGATGTAAACAACAAACAACAGTCGGATAAGTGCAAACAAAAAGTGCAGTATATATATATATACTATCGCGATGAAGACAAAAAGTGCATAGAGGTTAGACTATACGTGATGTGATTGGGCGGTATTTTTTTCCTCCATCGAGGGCAAAAAGTAAAAATATATGTCACTGTCGCGATAAAGACATATTGTCATCGCTCGACATGAGTATTGTTTAAACGTACAGTATTTTATGTTTAAACGGATAGATATAGTGTTTAACATAACGATTCTCGGTTTAAAATAAAGTCTATATCATGTAAATAATACGTAAAACCCCGTTTAAATAAAGTTATTTAAGCTGCTTTTAAAAATATATGTTATTGTTTAAATTGAATGCTTTCATCGACATCGCGTTGAAGATGGGTACTTCTCCCGGTCATCTGTTTAAAACATCTTTACGTATTTTTCTTAAACATCGTTGTCATTGTTTAAAGAGTAACTAGAGTATTGTTTAACTTTTTCTATTGTTTTTGCAGCCGTTGTCGTTGTTTAAAAGAGTAACTTTTTCTTAAACACCGTTGTCATCTGTTTAAACATATTTACATATTTTCTATTGTTTACTGATAGCGTTCTTTTGTTTCCCACATTGTTTTTACTAGGTCTCGTTTAAATTTCGAAAGTTCACATTCAAATAAGCTTGTTTCGTTTATTTATAAAAAGATTTACAACATTTACAACATTTACTGACGTCCTCTCGGGACTTTTGATCACTCCACGACTCGACCCTCAGTATAATCGAAACAAGTGTGCAGTACATTCGAATGCTCACGGCCGGTTGCATAACATGCGCATCAACTTGAACTGCACAGACGTACAACATTAAAAAGGTTAAACAAACACATTCATGAAAACGACTATTAATCGATGTATGTCGCGTCGGGACTTAGCGAAGATCACGATAGTTAAACACGGAATGTAATAGTTGTACACTGACGTAATGTTCTTAAACGGTAACGAGAAAGTCTCAGTGATAAATATCATCCAGTCTTAAAGGATGTTTCCTGATCTCCCTCCTCTGAGAATCCTCACGATCACGAAATACGTGAAAACTTTCTTTTCTTACCCAAGTCGAAATGCTCAACGTTAGCTTGCAGTCGTCCACCGTCGAAGAATCCTCCGCGTTCGAGCGATTATGAGAGCATTTCGACTGCTGAAAAAGATAGTTTAACTATTGCGTGATTGCGGCTAAATGATTCGAAGATAAGGAAGAAGGTTCACGAAACATCCTTTCGAGATAGAGTGGTTGTCCGTGGGAAGAGGAGGAGCGAGGAAGAGGAGGAGGAGGAGGAGGATGATGAGGGACGACGAGTGGTTGTCCGTTGGGGAGGGTTCTTCACAGTTGTTATGGTGTGAATTCCACAAGCGGGATCGACTCTTCATATTTCAGAGAAAAAAAGTTAAAGCGACGAGTGGCCGGCATTGATTGATGAGAACGAGCGGGTGTTCGGATATTTATAGTTTACGTGCGTAAGAATTAATGACGGCGTTAATTCTTATGCACGGGATACCATAACCTTGCCACTGCCGTGCCGCATGCCGACAATTCGGATCAAGCGAAAAAAGATCTCCGTTTCTGCGGAGACTTTGATAATTTACGCGTTAATATTAATAGTTATACATGTAAAGATAATGTTAAGCGGAGATGGCAAGTATTAAGCGGATATGACAATTATTAAACATATTAGTAATATATTTAAAGCGGATAATAGCAAATAGTTAAACATTATTTAAACAATAGTTCTTCTCGTCAGTAATACAGACTTTTACAACCATAAGCGAGAAGGCGACGATGGCACATCTTTGTGTCTCGACAGATAAAATCGAGTCACATTTCGTTTGAAGATGAAGTGCGACTTGACGATCCGATGGAAATCAATTTCATTTTACGTTTTGAAAAACCCAGATTTATATATTTCGGGTATGATAATGAGGAGAACAACGAAGATGTAGTCTGACTCCTTGGCGTTGTCTATCGAAAGCCAGCGAGAAAGCCGTGAGTTGAGCATGATGTTATTTGGCGCTTTCGCTTTCCGCATTTTTCAAAGGCCAAAAATGGGATTTCGCTGACGTGGGCCATTTGAAGTGAGCGGTAGGGGGTAAAATGGAAGTTAAACAGCTAACGGAAGAAACTATCAAAGGGGTGTGTAAAAGTAGGAGGGGGTTTTTGGGAAGTTTTGAAAATTACGAGGGGTGAACAGTAATTTTCCCTTTTTTTAAATTAATTTAAAGTAAATTTCATTAGAAAAAAATCATAAAATTTGTTATATCTTGAATCATGATTTATAACTTGTCATTTGTAGGAGGATAAAATTACTTTCCTCTTTACTTTCAGAAATTACTTATCATCCATCATTTTTACAACTTTATATATATATAAAAAAACCGTGTCATTTATGTACATACGTCTAGTCTCTCTCCCTCTTTCTAAATCATACCCTCATCAGTCACTTTCAAGCTCTCTCTTACGTTTTATAATTTGTAGATAGCCTCATAATATTTAGTGTGTGTATATATATATATATATATATCCAAATATAATAAATAAATAAATAATTAAATAAAGGGAAAATTATTTGCTACCTCGATAATTTTAAAACTTACGAACAGACTCAGTGAGTTTTGCATCCTATCGACTACTTCCTTTATTGTTTCACTTACTTTTTACCTAACGTATATGAAATTCATTCGCTTGCTTACACTTTGTCAGTACATCGTTCTTTTTGCGTTCCTTTTTGCATGTACTCGTTTATTAAGCAGAGAGCTCATTTTTAAAGCAGAGAACTTATTTCTTAAGCAGAGAGTTCGTTTCTTAAGCAGAAAAGTTTATTTCTTAAGCAAAACTCATTTCTTACATGTGAAAACTCATTTCTTAAGCGAAACCTCATTTTTTTAAAAACATAAAACTCATTTTTAAACTAAAACATTAATATTTAAAGCGAGAAAAAACAAATATTTACGTGATAAATTAATCCCCGGATATAAAAACCAATTAATCTTGGCTACTCGTACATATTTAAATAGAAAGCAACGATATTTAAGCACTTTTTAAAGCGTAAAGCGCTAATATATTAAAGCGAAACATCGATAGTTAAACAAAGACAAACAAAGCATATCAATCGGATAACTCATTTTCTTAAGCGGAGAACTCATTTCTTAAAGCAGAGCTTATTTTTAAAGCGAGAGAGACCTTTTTAAAGCGAAACCTCGTTGAGTAGGGGACGTTGAGTATCTATCGTCAGCCGATCTACGTGCGAGCGCTTGAGTCTCTGAGCTCCGAGATCCGCGAGCGATCTCGAAGGTGGCTTTGCTGCGTGTGGGGATCTTAAAGGAGAAATCTTTACTCGGCGTTGGCGATCCGGTTGGCGGCGTTCCTCGGCGGTCGGAGTGGTGAGGTCTTCGATGGCGGCGTCGGATAAGACGAGGGTGAACTTGAAGCGAACCATTCTCGATCTGCGGAGACGCAGCATGGATAGCAATAGGGGTTAGGGTTAGGGATCATTCAGAGGTTTGGATCCATGGTGCCTAAAGTCGATGACGGGAGCGGAGGGAGGAAGCGGCGCCGATGAGGGTTCGATCTCTCCGTCTTCGTCTTCGTCTTCGTCGTCTTCCCACGCCAGTCGACCTCATCTCTTTCATCTTCTTCGTACGTCGACCTCGGGGAAGACCGCATGCTCCTCGTCGTCGAGCGAAGGCATCGAAAAGGTTGCACTCGTACATATTTAAATAGAAACAACGATATTTAAGCACTTTTTAAGCGTAAAGCATAATATATTAAGCGAAACATCGATAGTTAAACAAAAGACAAACAAGCATATAAACAGAGAACTCATTTTCTTAAACAGAGAGCTTATTTTTTTAAAGCAGAGACCTCATTTTTAAACGAAACCTCATTGAGTAGGGACATTGAGTATCTCATCGTCGACGATCTCGCTGAACGCTGAGTCGTTTACTGCTCCGGATCCGGCGAGCGATCTCGAAGGTGGCTGCTCGTCGTGGGGTCTTAAAGAAGAAATCTTTGCTCGGCGTTGGCGATCCGGTTGAGACGTTCCTCGGAGGTCGGAGTGGTGAGGTCTTCGGTGGCGACGTCGGATAAGACAGGTTTGAACTTGAGCGGAACCATTCTCGACTACGGAGACCGCAACATGGATATGATAGGGTTAGGGTTAGGGATCATTCGGGTTTTGGATCCATGGTGCCTAAGTCGGTGTGACAGGAGCGGAGGGAGGAAGCGAGCCGATGAGGGGTTCGATCTCGCCGTCTTCGTCTTCGTCTTCATCGTCTTCCCCGTCAGTCGACCTCATCTCTTTCATCTTCTTCGCCGTCGACCTCGGGGAAGACCGCATGCTCCTCGTCGTCGGCGAAGGCATCGAAAAGGTTGCATCTCTTTTCTCTGCGAAGATCGAGATCTAGATCGAGGGTGGAGATCAAAATTCTAGGGTTCGAAATCCCATTTTTCATACGAGCGTGGTCGTGATTGTGAGCCGTGACTGTTTGTCTCATGGCTCGACCCATGCTAGATAAAGAGATTTTTGGGGTGATAAATACACCACAAAAACTCATTCTTAAAGCAGACCTCATTTTTAAACAAAAACCTCATTTCTTAAAATGTAAAGCTCATTTCTTAAAATGTAGAGCTCATTTCTTAAGCAAACCTCCATTTTTAAAGAAACCTCATTTCTTAAATAAAAACTCGTTTTCTTAAAGCAGAAAACTCATTTTTTTAAACAAAAAAACTCATTTTTAAATAGAAAACTCATTTTTAAACAAAAACTCATTTTTAAATAGAAAACTCATTTTTAAACGTAAAACCTCATTTTTAAACAGTAACCTACATACCTCATATTTTAAATGAGAGTTTCGTTTTTAAATAAAAACTCATCGACCCAAGGGCATTATAGTCAAACCCTCGCATTTGCCACAACTTCCCCACGTAAGGGACAATTTCGGGTCCAAAAATTCCAAATTAACTCTATCGATCAATGTTAGATGTTTGGGGGTTTAAAAAATCGTTTAGTATTCAAAAAAAGAAGGGGCTTGGGGAGTGCTAAAAACTAACAGGGTGTTTTTGGCAATATTGCAAACTGACAGGGTGTTTTTGACAATTTCCACTTAAATAAATCATGATTTTAATTAAAATAAAAAATATAATTAATTTACTTAAAAATAAAATATATTCCCCTATATAACCATATGCTATATACAAATGTAATAACATACATAAGAAAAAATTACCCAATATATAAAACATTGAAGTTATTAGAATCAAAAGAGTGGCATGAAAAAAAGTACCATTTAAAATATGGTTAATTATAAATTTATAATTTTTAATTAAAATATATTTGCTATACTCCTCGTTCGCTCATTTCCATCCTTATGACTTTATGAGGAATCACGAGGATATACTTGTATAAATAGAAGGGCATTTTTGTACTTTCCATTTTCAAACAAATCCCAAATATTAAAATATATATTAATAAATTTTTTTTTTTTTAAAAAGAGTTTCTAAAAGCTTCGTTTCGGTTCTCTTCTTCAGCTCCTTGTTCGTTTTCATGGATTGCGGTATCGGGAGCTCATCCTTCATCCCTCCTCGCTCCGTGATCGATCTACGAAACCCTAATCTCTCTTTGAAGCTTCGATGTCAGGTATTAGGGTTTATCTTTGCTCGAATCTATTCTATTTATTTATTTTTTATTTTTTGGGTTTTTCCTCATTTTTTTAGCGGTTCTTTTTTGTTTTTGCAGAGATTGAACGGCAGGAAGATAAGAAGGGGTTTGGTTGTCAGCCGAGCATCGGATTCTGGAGAAAGGGATTCTGGGAATGGAGTTCCAGTTCCTCCCAGCAAGGTTTTCGTCCAGGAGGTTCGTGGTTTCGATTTGATTTTGCTTTTTCTTTTTCTCTTTTTTTAAGCTTGTGATTTCTTTTTCTAGGGTTTTTCTTGAAAGGTTTGATCTGTTTTGAGATGCTGTGGTTTTTTTAATGGGAATGAATTCTGTTGTTTATTTGTTTCTCGCAAAAAGAACCTCTTTTTTAGAAATGCATTCAAGAACCTTTTCTTTAGAAATGCATTCATTCTGTATGGCGGAAAAATTAGCTCTTTTGATCATTGTCAAGCACCACCAATGAGGTATTTCTGTTAACCATCTGAGAATGGTGATATGATGGTGATACAAATGGATAAGATGAAGATGGAGGCTCAGAATATATATGGTTCTTGATGGTATTATACTTAGTGTTGGAGAAAAACCACACTTGAGTAACGATGCTCACGTGAAATCTATAGTTTGCGCTCATTGCCTAGCATTAATATCATCTGGCAAGTTGAAAGGAAGTAAACCACTGTGCTTTTAGAGTGAAGCATTATCCCTTTTTGGGTGGAGTAATATTGTTGATTAGAAGCAGTTGATTTTTAAGTACTTGAATGGTTCTTTGAACAAATATATCACTCTATCTCCATGCAGTGGAAAAAGTTACTGCATACTACATTTAAACTAATTTGCTGCTAAAGACAAGGGGATTATATGGCCTATTATGATAAGACTGTCACAGCTGAATAGGTAGCTATTGACTATAATATGGATTTACTTTTGAGATTCAGTAGAGCTGTGCAGTGATATAGGTAAAATATTGTCGCTACTATGATTATTATGTTGAGGAAATATTCAGAAAGTGATATGACATAATGAAGGTGCTAGCTTCATAAACATAAAACATCAAATCAATTTTTATTTATTTTATTTACTTTTTTGGGGATTTTTGTAGTTGAGGAGAATTTTCTTGAGATGTTATTCTTGATTTGGTTTTTGCTGAATCCTTTTCTTTCACACCTTTGATATTTGTTTTGCTGAATTCCTATTTTCATTTAATTTTTTGTGTAAAAATTACCTATACAAGTAGATGTGATTTCTCTTATATAGTTTGCGTTAAAGGTTTTCTATGATTTCCCAATTTTTATGCTTGGATGCGGTGGTGTTGGAAAAATGTTTATTTAAAACGTCTTCTGTCTTTGATGATGCATGTATCTGTTTCTCAGGCAATTGGGGCTGAATATGGGGAAGGGTTTGAAACATTTCGAATGGATGGGCCGTTAAAGGTTGATGTGGTATGAATGTTCACTTCTTTATAAATTTAATGAACGAATTTGCACATATTCTTAACATTTGACTTCTGACGTTCATTTACTGGGACATTTATTGGTCTCTGGCATGTGTTTCTTTCTCTTTTTTTTTTTTGTTTTGGCAGGATTATTTGAATGATAATTTGCAAGAAGGCGTGCTCCAGAGGATACGCCATGCTATGAAGCCAGATGAAGCTATTGGCCTTATCTTCTCATGGGACAATGTCGTTGTATGTTAGATTCCTATCTTGGATTAGAACTATGCCCCTGTTTAATGCATGAAGCTGGACTGTTTTGGTTGTTATAGAGTGCTAAGAATATGATGATTTGACATATTATTGAACACTGTTTAGCCATGTGTCAAATTTAAACAGGAATGCATGTTTATCCATGGTGTAGCATGGATACCCCCAAGGTATATTTGATAAATAATCTCCTATTAGTTTAAATATTTTGCATCATTTTGTATCTAATATATTGAATAATAATATCCTACTTCATCTGAACCATGAATATGTAGAGATAATAGAGAATCTGAAGCCTGTAATCAAACAGTCTGTGCCTTTCTCTGGACTACCAATTCATCCTAAAATTGTTTGCCCTGATTCTGGTCCATCTGCTGAGCTGGCTCTTGAAATATTTTCACCATTTTTAGCTTTGTGCAAGCAAAAATTAACTGGATGTGTAAATTCTGGTGTTAAATAAATGTTGATACCAAATGCAGACAGATTCTCCGCTATACTTGGTATTGTTGTGTTTACATTGTTACCTAAGGGTAGTTGGCTACCCCTTTCTTGACTTATAATGGCAGGACCCCAGTGATGTTGAAAATATGCTATCCTATTTTTGCATTTCTCAGCAATTAATTGACATTTTCTCTGCTGTATCACAGGCTGATACTCGGTTGTTGAAACTCAATGCTTGGAGGCAACTTGCTTCAGAAGAAGGTATGATTATTTGAATTTCTTCTGCTAAATAGTTTTTCTTTTAACTACTTATATTTATTGGTCCAAATTTATCCTGGAGGTGATATTACCAATAAGTTTTTTAGCACAATAAATATTGTTACCTATTAATTCTTGAGCAGGGAAGGAAATTCCCACAGATGACCATATAAGAAGAGCCATCCTTCACACAAGTGCTGATCATGTATTACAAAAGGTTAGCATATTCTCCTCATCATATCAACTGCATGCTTATATAATTCACAATCACTATTTTTTCATGTTATACGTGATATTTTAGTTATTATGTTTACAGGTTATACTAGAAAAAACTAGCAGTTGTTTTTAACTTGGTGGTAGTTACTATTCTTGGTGCTGGTTTTTGTTTTGAAAGGAGATATGAATGTTTTGCATTAACAATCCATTGTGTGTGTGATTTTCTTAAGCCATTATGCAATACATGTTCAAATGGAGGTGTGCTCTATCACATGGTAGGTGTTGCTTTTGGAGATGTGGTCATGGGTTTGATGCTTGGACACAAGCTTGTTGTGTGTGTGGTTGAAGTTTAGGACATTTGACTCCTCTAGTCCCTGGATTAGTGCGAATTTGTCCACTAGGTTTCCCTTTTAACTTTTCAATATATAGGCAAATAAAATATATGGTAGCTTCATGCCAAAAATAGGAACAATGACCCGTTTAGTTGAAGTGCACATTGACTCAAATGAGAAGTGACCATAGTCAAGTATTCATTTCCACTCAGAAGAAACATGCTCAGACAAATTGCACATCTAAATGAAACAGCATACAACGAACTTTTTTTTATGGGACTCAAATGAACTCAAAATGTTATTTACCCTTAGGCTTGATCTTTTCTCTCTTTATGTTTCATTCTTCCTACAGCTTTTTATGTCTTTAGATTATCGAGGTTTCCTTTATGAAGAATATCTGTTGGTTGTGTCACATTTGCTTGTTTTCATTTGATATTTTTGGTCCTATTATTTCCATCATCATGATATCTCATGTCACTGATGTCTCTAAAATCCAGGTTTTGTGTTGGCAAAAAGGAGAAAGTGAGTTAGAACAGTTGAAATCTCGGTTATCTCAGTTATACTATGAGAATCTTCTCCAAGTTAGATCCGTTGCCACCTGAATTTTATGTACTGCACGCAATACTCTCTATTTATATATATTCATGCTTGTTCAGCTTGAAACCCCAATGGAAGGATTGAAGGAATGGTTGGATGCTCTTTACACTGCTAGCATTCCATGTGCAGTTGTATCATGTCTTGATCGGAGAAATATGCTTGAAAGTCTGCAAAGAATGGGGCTAACTAAATATTTCCAGGTTGGGTGTGTATAAATGTTTTATTTTTGTTTCCTTATGTACCCCTTAAAAGCAATGGTCATTTTTTATATTCTTGATGGTTGGCAGGCTATTGTTACAGAAGAGGATGGAATGGAATCCATAGCTCATAGATTTCTCTCGGCTGCATTAAAGGTACAAACAGTTCTTTCTCATCTCTAGCCTTGCCTTGTTTCTATTTTTGTAACTTTTCTGCATTTTTTTAAAGAGCATACCTATTGATTGTGGTCCACTTTTACTGAAGTCTTGTTAGAAAGTTAAATTGGGCCTTTTATTATGTATTGTTACGTTGTCTTCCCTCGTCTGTTGTCTTTGTGAGGAAGAAAGATCCCACCTAGTGTCCAAGTTGCTCCTAAAATATTGGCGCTCAAGCATTTTGATCTTATAACTAGTTTTGGTGTGTAAAATATTGTCCCTAAACTTTATGTACTCTGTACCACTGTTGTCTGTTGGCCAACCATCCCAAAACACTATATTGGTTTGACGCATCCCACTTATATTTGCTGATCAAAACTACTTTCATTATCCTACCATATTGTGGAAAATGCACCATGCTACATCTTCTGTGGAATTCTTATTTAATTTGGTTGAATTTTAATATATTTGATTGTGGTTTTATACAGTTGGATAGAAAACCTTCCAAATGTGTGGTGTTTGAGGATGATCCGAGAGGCATTACTGCTGCTCACAATTGTACCATGATGGCTGTAGCTCTAATTGGAGCACATCCTGCGTGAGTATTTCATTTTCATCCCTATATATTAAATTGCATTTTGTACCCAGTTGAGGAAATTATTGCACTAGATTAGCTGACATTTATGCTTGCGTGACATGTGTCCCTCTTGTTGCAAGTATAACAAAAGTTTTGCACACCACTGCAAGATATCCTATCTCATAAACCAAAACTTAAATTTTTTTTTATATGTTAATGAAACAGTAAAATACTAGTTGATTTGTTAGCTAATCATCGTTCTGTTCTGTGTTTGTTGCTTTTTTAAAATTATATTTTGAAAATTTTAAGGATATGTTTACTATATTTTTAGAATCAATTATCCTTTAGAATCTGAATGCCTTCAATAAATGTGTTTTGTTATATTATTAGATTAGGGTAGAAGGTTCTTTTGGCAGGTCAAGAAAAGAGTTATATGTATATATATTTAATAAATAAGATTTGCAGATTTTCTAGAGTGATTCTTGTCACTTAGAAAACCTTCATTCATAGGAATTTGGTTGGCATCATAAACTTAAGAACCTTTGAGCAAAGAGCTAACATGGACATTTTGTTTTTTTTTAAAACCATTTTCATGTTTGGAAATTCCTAAATAAAAGAAAAACATATAAACCTGAATATAACCAAAAAGTAATTCAAAACCAGATCTTTGCTGAAGGCAACAAGATTGTCAGATGATTGGTGCATGACTAGTTTACTTTCACATGGAAGAAAAATCTGATGAAATATAAAGGTTGCTAGCACTGTGCAAATCACTGACCACTCATTTTTCTAGATCTTTAAAAGGCCATACTCTGTGGGGCATGGCATTTTATATGTTATGCAGATGTTCATTGATTTTGATCTCACTGTTAGTAAATACCAGAAGCTCTGTTTTTAACTTAAGAAGGAAGTACTATGTAATTTTTCGTTTCTGTTTTAAAAAAGTTTAATCTTTATCACTACCCCACAAATGACTAATTTTTGTATTCTACATGTTGCAGATATGAGTTGGAGCAGGCTGATCTTGCAGTAGCTAGCTTTGGTGAGCTTTCTGTGATTAATCTTCGGAGATTATTTGCACACAAGGGATCCAGTTTCATGGATTTGCAGAAGCAAGTGGAAGATAAATCACCTCCTAAAAGGAAGCTTATGATTGACACCCTCTTTTGATTTTCTATATTTCATACATGGGTTTTGTTTTTTGGTTCATCCTTCAAAGTTCAACCATTGGTTTTGTAAAGAAAGAAATGTAATGTACAGATGGCCTGATCTATCCTTGATATATATATATATATATATATATATATTTTTTGTTATAATTTGATGTTTCATTGTGAAAGGATTATTTAGTGACATGAGAAATAGATAGATAGCTCATGGTTAATAGATATAATTTCGAAATTTTTACCAGCAATTGTTGAGGATTTAAAGTGTGCAGGGTGTTTTGTCCGCATTGTCAATAGATAGATAAATAAATAAGTAGTTTTAATTTTAATTTTTTTTTTATTTAATTTAATTTTGTAGCACCAATATGTTAAATTGAGAAAATGAGAAAAACACACTCACAGAGAATGCAAGGATTTAATATTGAAAGACCAAGCAAGTAAATAGTTTATTTTAAAATGGATAAGGTGAGATTATGTGGTCTTATCTTCCTTGGGAGTTGTTACATATTGGTTGTATTTAATTTTATTGAAATTTTAGTGCCATTTGGTTTATTTTATACTGAACAACATACATGCAAATATCAAAACACAGATATTACATCTGATTATAATGTTTGTTTTCAACCTCCAACCATTAATTCCTTGTTTGTCCAATCTCTCTAATATCTGGTACTATTATTATAAAAAATAAATAAATAAATAAAAAATAATAATAATAATAATAATAAATGAGGGGACAAGATTAGAACTAGTGGATGCTAAAAGGAAGGTTCTCTTTGTTGTGGGCTAGTTCTTATGTGAAAGCACAACAGGAGGCTCATGAGAGTGATTGAATGGAAACAAAGTAAGGTGCAAGGAAGCTTCATAATCCATGGAAGCATGTTATTATTTAGGTGAGTGTCTGCAAAACGTGAAAAGAAATATTGATGACTTTCTTGGACCCCTCCCAAGTTTGAGTATTCATTTGCCAGTTTGCTCTGAGTGTGAGTATGGACACAATCGGTAATATTTTTTCATTATTTATAAATATAGATAAACCATGTATTAAAAATACGTGAAGGGGTTTGAACATATTTTCCTAGTTCGAAAAATATCCTACAGAAGGACTCAATAGACCAAATGGTTATTAGTAATTTTTTTAATTTTTAATAATTAATAATGGTAATATTTTAAATATTATTATCATGTTTAAATTAAAATATATTAAATGGCATTTTGTACTTGATATTCAAAAACTTATTTGTTTTTGGAAAACAAACAAATGCATTCCAGAAAGGTCTCCTATCACTTTTTTTTCAACAAGTTTCATTAAGTTAAATTATATTTGATACAAAAAATATTTTAAACAAAAATAATAAAAATAATATCCATTTAATTCAAAATTTATCCAAACAAAACATTATATATTGCCTAAGTTAAAAGTTGAATTTCCCATTTCAAATATTTCAAATTTCACTCACCAGCTTCACCATAAATCATAAATAAAACAATAATAAAACAACAACAACAATAATAATAATTTAACAATTTTGGTGATTTAAAGAAATAAATTGTTTTTTATGGCTATGATTTCAATTATTAGACAGTTGAAGCGGTTTAGTAGACCGGCTTTAATCTCAAACGGTCGCACTCGCATTCATATCTCTCTAACACCCGGTGCATTATCAGCCGTTGATCTCCCAAACATCAAGAAAAAGACAAAAATATCCTTGTTCTTGTTGAGATGTGGGCCCATCCCAATCCCATCCCCAAGATTTATGGTCGCGGGAGTGTACCGTGTCAAACCAGATGCTGACGTAGCACTTCCGAGTTTATTGGATACTGCCACGTGTAAACACTCAGTCCTAGAGATTCGTAGTTTGATGTATCATATGACGACACGTGTCCCCATTTGGCAGGTACATCACGTGTGGAGCCTATGGCTGTGTGGGACCCACTGAAAGGAAATTACTACTCATTAATAGAAAGTGAATTAATAATTATTATTATTATTATTATTTGGTTTGTATAAAAAAATGTAGATAATTTCAATTAGAATAAAATTAAAATTATGGTCTGAATGGACAAAGATTAAACTTAGGATACCAAATTGCAGATGATTATTAATTTGTGATGTAATTGCAGCACTCACATAAATCACACATGTGTACCATGTTGAATGTTTTTTTTAATTGTTAAAAAGAATAAATATTTATAATAATTTTTTTTTTTATAATAAATGAAGTAGTGATTAGAAACTTGGAGGTTGGAGGAGGCTTCATTTTCCATGTGAGGGCCCAGAAATTTAATAAGACACTGGCAATTTAATTGTCTTCTTTGTCAATTAAAACAGAAAACAAATGTGTTGAGGTTCAGAGTCTCTGAGTTTCATTCACTTCTTGCACAAATTTCTCTGTGTATTTGTTCTTCACTCAGGTGTGTTTATGGTTCTTTACATTGTCATGATTCATGTTGTTATTTATTTATTTTTGTTTTGTTTGTAAGATATTGATATTGTTGGATTGTTTCCTTGTTTTAATTGAGATTTGCTGTTAAATTGATTCATGTGGGTGAATAAATGCTGTGATTTGTTTTCACAAATTTAGAATTTTTCATGCAAGAACTTAATAATTTCTTGAGAAAAGAAAACTTTAATTCATAGGTTGTAAAGTGGAATACCGAATGCTTTGATTTTACCTGCTAAGATTAACATTATTATTTCAGATGAAATTTGATAACAAATCAATGGCAATCAAAGTTCATTCAGAGAAGAAGTTGAAGATAATGGTTGGTTTCTTTCTGTGGTAGATTTGGAAGTGTTACAGATACATATACAAAAAAAGGAAAAAAAAAATGTCGACAGAAAACAAATGTTGCATTTTGATGCAAAAGTATGAGTTGGGGAAATTACTTGGCCAAGGAACCTTTGCTAAGGTTTACCATGGCAGGGATCTCAAGAACTCGCAAAGTGTTGCTATAAAGGTTATCGACAAAGAAAAAGTTTCAAAGGTTGGTTTGGTTGATCAGATAAAACGAGAAATTTCGGTGATGAGACTCATTAGACACCCTCATGTTGTGAGGCTCTTTGAAGTCATGGCAAACAAAAACAAGATTTACTTTGTAATGGAGTATGTGAAAGGTGGTGAGCTGTTCAATAAGCTTTTAAAAGGCAAGCTCAAGGAAGACGTTGTTCGAAAATACTTTCAGCAGTTGATTAGTTCCGTCGACTTTTGTCATAGCAGAGGTGTTTATCATCGTGATCTAAAGCCGGAGAATCTTCTTTTGGATGATGAAGGTGATTTAAAGGTTTCTGATTTTGGTCTGAGTGCTCTCACTGAGTCTAAGAGGCAGGATGGATTACTTCACACCACTTGCGGCACACCTGCTTATGTTGCTCCGGAAGTGATAAGCCGACGAGGATATGAAGGAGCGAAAGCCGATATATGGTCATGTGGAGTGATATTGTTTGTTCTTTTAGCTGGTTATCTTCCTTTTCATGATCAAAATCTAATGGAGATGTATAGAAAGATTGGAAAGGCGGAATTCAAATGTCCGGGTTGGTTCCCTAGTGATGTGAGAAAATTGTTATCTAAGATCCTTGATCCAAATCCTAGTACAAGGATCACAATTGAAGAAATTATGGAAAATTCTTGGTTTAGAAAAGGATTTGATTACAAACCAATGATGATGATTAATGATACAAACACAGAAGCTGCTGAAGAAGTCTTGAATTCCAGTGAGAACAGTCCAGTGATGAAACCGACAAGTTTGAAATGCTTTTGATATTATCTCTCTTTCAGCTGGTTTTGATCTCTCAGGTTTGTTTGAGCAATCTGATGATAAAAGAGATGCAAGGTTCACTTCAAGTATGCCGGCTTCAACCATAATTTCAAAGCTGGAAGATGTCATGAGAAGGTTGAAGATTCGGGTCAGGAAGAAGGACGGCGGAGTTCTGAAAATGGAAGCATTGAAAGAAGGAAGAAAAGGCACATTAGCTATCGATGCAGAAATTTTCGAGGTCACACCAGAGTTTCATTTGGTCGAGATAAGCAAGACGAATGGTGATACTTTAGAGTATCAGAAGCTGTGGAAGCAAGACATAAGGCCTGCATTGAAGGACATTGTTTGGGCATGGCAAGGTGAGAAATGAAATAAGGATTTTGGTTATCCTTATTCTTAATAATCTTTTGTTAATATTTTGCCGGTATTATTATTCTCTACTGTTCCAGAATTATCGGTATGTTGATAGATGTTTTCCACCATCACCTAATGCACACACACACACTAGAGCTAGAATAATGTTAGCTTGGAGAAGAACAGAACCGGCATCTCTAGTTCTCATCAGAGAATAGTTTTAGCATTAATGTCTCTCATTGGAGAATTAAAGTTGCATGAGTTTGTTCTTCCGAGTCTTGTCAATGAGTACTCATACTTTGTTCCTTCTAATCAATGAGTTTGAAGTAAAAGTGTGTTCCTAAGCTCTTCCATTCAACTTTGCTGATAATGGATATGCCAATGCAATGAAATTCATGTGAGATAATTACAATGAGAATATTGTAACAGGAAAAGCAAAGGCAAATGGCACATATGATACACGGCCGTGATACTTTTTCGCTTTAAAAAGCATTCCTTGATTTCTTGATCTTTATCTGAAGCCAAGCCTAGTGCAGGTAGGTAAAGTGTTTCTTTTCATAAAATATTAATATACTAATAAAACAGATTTAGAATCTAACTACAGTTGTTTGCACTAATGAATGCCGTTTATCTTTAGAAATAAGCCAATTAATTTAGTAGCAAAAAAACATGTATCAATTAAAAAAATTAAAAAGGAATTGTCTGAAGGAAAAGGGTGAGGTGCAAAAGGAATCACTCTAAATCAATCTTGATAGAATAGAAGCTGTTGGAATGTAATAGTCTCTTTGTGGATGACATGTTTTGACAAATCATGGTTCTTTATCCTAAAAACATCACATCAATGATCTTGATGAGTTATGAATCACATAAATCTGGTTCATAAGATCATCACCAAAGTACAAATAAAGTGATGGAAATAATAGACAAATTTAGGAAATGAAGATTAAAGAATACAACATATGCCAGAGCTGATATCAAAGTTGTATAATAATAGGAGAGGCAGTTAAGTCTATGATGTCTGGATAGACTGAAGCTGGCTTATTACAAGGTGTTACCAAGTTTATTATCTTGTCTTCCGGTGAAAAAAGAATATCTTCAGAAGAAACTCGATTATTGCCGGTCTTCGGAGTAGAAGGCGGTCTCAAACTGTCGAAACATTTTCCTTCAAGAACTTGTGATTCTTGATTGCATGATTTAAGAGAAGTATCCCATTGTAACTTGTTATTCTTGTCAATGGACATAGGAGGAGATTCAGCTCCCAATTGCAGTCTGAAATCCTCTAATGACTCCCTTCTCAAATCATCAACATATTCCAATGCATCAATCACTGAACTTCCACCTTCAATAGATTCATCTGCATATTCAATTGAGGAAATTGAGCATTTTGGCACTAATCTTGGTCTGATATCATCCATTGGATCATCAGAAAAAACATTTCTTTCAACACTAGCACTTTCCATTGTGCCATTGTCATACTGAATAGATTCATTCTCATCCTCTTCTTCATCTTCACCTTCATTGCTGTGATCTGAAATCTGACCTTCTAAATAACAAGGAAGTTCATCCATGGGACACACATTAACCCTCATTTGCTTCGGCAACCTTGGGCAACCAGCAGTATGCTTCATGTACTTTGTTGAGAAAAAATTTACAGTGAGGTTTAAGCTGGTAAAAAAAAAACAAGAATTACAAGTCAATCTAGCTTCAATTACTCATCATACAAAACAACAGCAAATCCAAAAGAAAAAACACTCACTTCTCCCAAGCTGGAAGAGTTAACATAGTGTATGCTAATTTGATCTTATTGGCAATGCCTGAGAGTGATTTGAAGCTTGAAGCTGCCTTCCTGACTGCTAAAGACTCCACTGGATGCTGCCAAGCCCATTCAAACTGCAAAATTTCAAGCAAAATCCAGAGAATTCAAGAACAACACATTTGGCACTTAAAAAACAAAAAAAGATTAGATCTTTGAATATCAACCTGAAGTGCAGTGACATTTGAAGGGAAGCCGTAGATGCAGAGTATCATTTCCCAAGGGCGCCCTCTCTTTGTTCTCCATGCACCACACCTAATCTCACCATTGTGTTGCCGGATGCGGCGCCGGGGATTGATCGTGAACCTGAAAAATTATCAAAAAATCATGAAAAAATTCAGCAATTTGTTTTCTTTTGGAAAAAAAAAATCAAGAATCAAAAACCAAATTAGGGATTGAAGAGAAGAAAGCGACCCAATGTAGGTGTGGCCCTTGCGGCGAGGGCTCAAGGAAGTGAGGAGATAGCAAGCGAAGAAGCCCTTAGCGTTGTCCTCGTCGGTGTCCTTCTCTTGGGAAGCCATGGATGAGGCTCCGGAACTCCGTTGTTGCCCTTCTCTTCTTCTCGCCATTGCTCTGTGAACAAGGGTTTCAATGTGACCGTTGGGAAGACCCCCTTTTGAAATCGTAGATCTCAGTGACGAATTTGCCTTTTTCTAATTACCCCCTTGAAAATGTTGAAATGTTTTTAATACGGAATGATGAATTTCGAGTTTTTCCATGGGCCTATTTATACATGGGAGAAATAATAGTATAAAAAGTGTAAATTCAATGGGCGGTTTGGTATTATTGGCAATTCCTGTTTTTTATTTTAATTTTATATTTTAAAAATAAAAATAAAAAACATGTTTTGCACCTTATTTTTATTTTTTAAAAATTTTAACAATAATTCTCATGTTTAAAAAAGAGAAACAACATAATTTTAACAATAATTCTCATGTTTAAAAAAATATTTTTTTCATGTTTTAAAACATTTTTACGAAAACACTGTTTTTGAGCTTTCTTCTCACACTGTTTTGAAACCCTTCCTACCTCTACCTCTCTCTCTCTCTCTCTCTCTCTCTTTTTAATTTTTAATTCCTTTTATTTTTTATTTTATTTTTATTTTTCTTTAAAATATCAATTTTTTATAAATTAATACTAACTATTTAAAAAATATATATTTTTTAAAAAAATATTTATAAAAATTTATTATTTGGGCTTGATATTTTACAAATTAGTTTGTATAGTATAATAAATTATATTTTGATAATGTATTACACTTGGATATAACATATATATATATATATATATTAAATTTTTTAAGGCAAACACATTTAGTTTTTAAATGGCACAGTTTTTATGAGATATTTTTTACCATACAATACTAGTATATGTTATTAATTTTATTTAATAATAAAATCAAGTAAACTAATATAAAAATATAAATTTTTATAAATTTTTTTAAAATATGAATTTGAAAAAAATGATAAAAAAAATCATAATATTTTGTATTAACCAAACATATTTTGGTTTTCAACTTTTTAAAATACATAACAATTAGTATATCCAAACATGTTTTTGTTTTTTGTTTTCAAAAACTTGAAAATAAAACAAAAACAAAACAAAAGTGAAACAAAAACAAAAAACGAAAAACAAAAACGATGTCAAACGACCCTGAGATTTTTTATTTACTCCATATATTTTATATTTATTTGTTTATTTTTATTGACAAATGTGAACAAATTACATGACAACCAGGCACAGGTATAGGTGTGAAGCACAACCACAAGCTCAACAATACTTGTGTTCTCACTTTGAGCAAACTAAAGTTTTAATTCGCCTTCTTAGTGAGACAAAAAAAAAATTTACATAAAAACTTGATACTAATCGACTAAATGATTATTAAGAAAAATAGAATTATTGTAGATAAGGACATGATTTTGCTCTCCTAAATATCAAAATGATATAAAAATCAATTTTTTTTATAGAAATAATTTATATGATATTGATGAGATATAAATAATCAGCAGACAACCACTTCACTCACAATATTAAAATTTAAATAAAGTACACATATTATATTAACAATGAATATGAAATGAAAATGGATTATATGATATGATAAAATATTTAAAATTATATTCATAGTTTATCTACTCTGTTTTAAAGTACACTTTATATCCATCCCCTGTCCCTGACCCAACACCTTTTTAGTAAATTTTATAATAATAATAATAACAATACTATTATTGTTGTTGTTCTCTTCTTTTTCCAAAAGAGGCATCGCCACCACTCTTTTCCCAACCCTTGTGTTTTGTTGGTTCTGTAGTACTTTTTCCATTTGAAAGAAGCCATCAATCACACAAGCAATTGTTGATTAATAAATTGGCTAAAGTCCTTGAAAAAGCAAAGATAATGACATTGATATTTTTCAAGTTCCTTGTTGACCTCTATTTCATGCCCTTTGACATTTATACGGCAATGCCTTGCATTCTTTGAATCTCTTATCCTATTGTCTTGTTTTGAACCATGCATCACTACAACTGTAACACTTAAAAATGGTTTGTAATGCATTGGAACTAATCTTGCTAATAATAATAATAATAATAATAATAATAATAATAAAAATTGAGACATAATTTACCTTACTAAAAAGAAAGAAAGGAACAAGTTGCAGTTGTGGGATGTATGTAAACATTTTTTTAACTCAAATGCAATGAATATCTAGAAGTAAGAAAGAAGCAAGAAAGAAGAATGGTGGGATGGGATAGGATCAAAGGATACACTAATATGATACAGTGAAAGGTATAACAACAGCTAATGGGATGGTAACAGACTTCAATGTGGCATTGATGGGATTATGGCCGTCCCATGTGCAACCACTACACACTCTTGTTTTCATAAACATATTATTCAAACAACTTGCGTTTGTCTCTCCTTCCAACTTGGAGTTCTTGTCCCATTCTCATTCGCTCTCTCTCTCTCTCTCTCTCTCCCTCAAATTATTGCCTTCCAATCAAGGAAAACCAAACTAGTCTTGTGAGTATTGTCTCTCCCAACCTAGTACCTAGTACTATGTCCATTCTCCATTTGTGTGTGAGCTTGGTGGGTGGATGGATGGATGGTACCATCAATACATTACTAAACTATCAACCGATCAAAATATCTTCTTCAATTTTTCTAATTTCAATTAAAACAAAACAAATTATTAAGCATAACAATTAACCTATCAAACATGATATTTAAAAATATAAAATAAATAATAATAAAAACATCTATAGATACAAAATTAATACATCAACACATCCGTATCAAAAACCACCAAATGTGACTACAGATAGAGATAGCACCACCCTACACTTCACAAGCAACGAAAGAAATCTTACGTAAACTAAAGTTCAAATCTGTCTTCTCAATAAATACTCGTCCATATAAATTAAACAAAAAAGTATCAACAAATTTTTTATGCTATTTTTTTCCCCTACTTTTGTTCTTGCATGCACAACTAGTAAATTATGTACCAATAATTATAAAAAAAAAAATCCACTAAACGAGTGCATGAATTTTCTCATTTGCATCTCCATCATCAACTCTCATGCTAGTACTAGCAGTACTACTAGCATCACCACCGTTACTTCTGCAAGTCAAAGTAACAGTAGCTGTTTGATCCTTCACTCTCATCCTCAAAGATGGTCCAACAAACCGCCGCCACCCCACCGCCGACCAATCTCCGGCGTGCAACACCATGTACGTCCCAATCCCTCCGATGAGCCCATAAGCAATGGAATACGTTAACGGCATTAATATCAACGTCATGAACGCCGGTATAGCTTCTCTCATGTCCTCCCAATCAATCTCCACCACCGACTTCATCATCAAAACTCCGACGAGCACCAACGGCGGCCCCACAGCCCACGCCGGAATCGACGCCAGCAACGGCGTGAAGAAGAAAGACAACATGAAGTAACCAGCAACAATGATCGCCGTCAACCCAGTCCGGCCACCTTCTCTGATCCCAGTGGATGACTCAATAAACGCCGTCACCGGTGAAGTGCCAAGAAGTGAGCCGGCGACGATGGCTGTGGCGTCGGACATGAACGCGAAGTACTGGCCTTCGAAGTCACCGTTGTCGTCGACGAAGCCGGCGAAGCGAGCCATGGAGTAGAGTGTTCCGGTGGTGTCAAGGATGTCAACGTAGAGAAAGGTGAAAAGAGCTTCCCAGAAGTAACCACGGGAGATGCCGGAGAAGCTGAGAGCGCCGGCGGTGGACTGGATCTTGTGAACGTCGACTACTTTTTTGAAGTAGTTGAAAGAGTCGTCGCCGGAGGGGGAGTCAGGGAAGGCGGTGACGGAGGTGTGGCGGAACCAAGAGACGGTGGTGACGAAGACGATGCCGTAAATCATGGCGCCCTTGATGTTTTTAATAAGACAGTAGGCGATGATGAGGAAGCCGACGGCGGCGAGCCAGAAGGTAGGGCTGAGCATCTTGTGGTGAAGGCAAAGGATGGGGCTGGAGACGGTGGCGCCGGGGAGGAGAGAGGTGGTGCCATTGGGGAAGGTGAGGACGGGGGCGAGAGAGACACGGTCGGAGCGAGGGCAGGCAGCGAGAGTGACGAGAGTGGAAGAGGAGTAGCCGACGAGACCGACACCTTGGTTGTTTTGAAGACCGATGAAGGCGAGGAAAAGACCGATGCCGGCGGAGGAGGAGATGCGGACGGGTTTAGGGACGAGTTTGGCGAGCTTTGCTCGGAGACCGAGAGCGGAGATGGTGAGAAAGAAGAGACCTTCGATGAAGACGGCGGCGAGAGCGGTTTTGTAAGGGAGATTGCCGGAGCCGTGGTAACCGACGACGGTGTAGGCGAAGTAAGCGTTGGTGCCCATGCCGGGAGCGAGAGCGAGAGGGAGGTTGGAGAAGAAGCCCATGATGAAGGAGCCGATGGTGGAGGAGGCGGCGGTGGCGACGATGAGGTCGCGGCGGACGCGGGAAAGGCAGGAGGAGTAGCCTGGGTCGATTGGAGGGAATTTGCAGGAAGGGGAAGGAGAGGTGCAGTCGGAGATGGAGCAGGTGGCGCCGGAATCGGAGAGGATGGAAGCGTTTACGGCGAGGATGTAGGCCATGGTTAGAAAGGTGGCGGTGCCAGCGCGGAGTTCGGTGGTGAAGGTTGTGTTCCGTTCTGTGAGTTTGAAACGGCGGCCTATGAAGGTGGTGGAGATGTAAGTGTTTAGACGAGTGATTGAAGATGACGCCATTGGAGGACCTTGGTGGTGCTTCTTCTTCTTCTTGTTATCATGAAGAAGAAGAAGAAGAGAGAGTTATGGAGAGAGGGAGTCAAAGGTTGGAGGTATTTGTAGTGAAGGTTTAATTTAATTTAATTTAATTTGTTTATTTATTTATTTATATTATTTAATTTAATATTAATAGATTTTTTTAAGGGAGTTGGAGGTCAAAGTATGAGGGGGGGCATGTGGGTGGAGGAGAGGGGAGCTTGTTGTATAGGATGTACAGATTCAGCTTTGGATGTTTTATATTAATTAATTATTTTTTATAGAGATAAATAATATTTAATTAAATTAGTGGTTCCCTTAAAAGTTGGAGTTATCGATTATTTTAGTGGATTAGCTGGAGTGGATTATTTTTTCTTGCAATTTTTTTTTTTTATTTTATTTTTTATAAAGAGCTACTTGTAATTTTGTATCGTTGCATCAATAGGATACTTCATTGCTTAACACTGTTATATGTTTTTTTATTATTTTATTTAAATAAATAGATAAACTACTAGTTTATAAAAATTAAAAAAATACTTAAAATACATGGAAAAACACGACGACAACTAAAAAACAAGAGGATAACTATAACATATAAGAAAACTAATAAAAAACAAAATATAACAGGAAAACAAGTACAATAAGTGTTATCAAAAAAATAAAATTTAAAAAAAAGAAACAGAGAAAAAAATAATAAAACAAAAAAAACAAAATCATGGTGAGCCAATTATATCTACAGTGCTCAGCTGCGGATCTCATTTTATTTTATTTTTTCTTATGTTTTTCTTTATCCATTTCTTGTCGTATTTATAGTGATTAAAAACAAAAAAAATCAGATGACACAAATAAATTAATCTATTTAACGATCACAATAAATATGTATTTTATTTTTAAAAAATAAAGGCATAAAGGGTAATTTTTTATTTGCAATTTATTTTAATTTTATTCTTTTTTTGGTCTTAGCTTCGGTAATTATGTCAAATTGTATGTAACATTATCTAATAACCCATGAATAAATAAAAATAAAATGAATTCTCCCATTCAAACATAATTTACCTTCCTTATTGTATTTTTTATTTTATTTTATTATTAATGTGCCCGTATGTACTTAGCTCCCTTTAATATATTATATTGTTTTATTTATTTATTTATTAAAACTTTATTCGTCATGTCAAAGTGAAAAATATTGGATGTAGAAACACTCTGCTATATAATTTTAAATACAAAGAACAATATAAACCAAACATCAAAAGTACAGTGATCAATAATATATTTAAGAGTCAAAATTAAGAATTAATATAATAATAAGATAAATTAGACACCTTCTCACGCGACAGGACCTTTTGTACTTGTAACTAACACAATGATTTTCTTTAATTAGTTTGAAGAAATTGCTCCTCACATAATCCGTATTTGATTGTCTACCTTTAGTCAATACTTTGTTTGGAAGGGAAATATTCAAATCAATTTAGCCAGCTTTGACTTTTTTAAGGACACAATGTGCTCAAGTTTTTTCACACCATGTTTTATTTGATCAATGCATACATTAAAATGTCTTTCATTTTTGACTTATCGATTAATTTAGTAAAGTGAGCAAAAGAGTAAGATGATGAGGTTCTCTTAGAACTTCACTCCATCCCTAAAAAATTATTGTTATAGTGTTAATTTATTTTTTTATTATTTTTAATTAGTTTTTTTATATTGTTGCAGTTGTATTTATATACCATCAGTATTTTTTGATATTCTTTATAGTTTTCTATATTGTTATTATGTTATTGTTGTTTTATTATATATGTTTTAATATTTTTTTATATTTTTTTTTTCTTTTTAACAAAGATGATTTATCTATTTTTTAAAAAATGAGGACCTTTTTTAATGTTTTTTTTTCTTTTTAACAAATATGATTTATCTTTTTTATTTAAATATGGATTTTTGTAATGGATTTTTCAACAAGCGCTTGTAGTTTTTTTTTAAAATAAATAAATAAATAAATAACTCAATACTACCTAAATGACTCCCAAAGTTTACCACATGAAGCAACATTTGTTGATAAATATATACACAAACTTTCAAATTGTCATCATGATCTCAAAAAAGAAAGTTTTGTTTTCTCTAAAAAAATGAAAGCAAAGTTCCTTCTTACTTCATACTTCTTTAAATGATAGAAGCCTTTTCAAAGCCAATTGTTCTTTAATTATTAGAAAAGGTTATTATTAATGATTTTTCTTGATGTGCTCTTGTTGATGATGATGGAGTTTGAAACCAAGCCACCCAAAACTAAGAAAGGGTGGATAATTTATACAACATAAAATTAAAAAAAATTAATTATAAATAATTTTGCAAGTAGGCAAACATAAGATCATGGAATCAATGCACGCCCCATGGACACTGGAGACAGGCCAAAGCCAGAGTCTGTGTGTAGGACCACTCTTATTAATTTGAAAGTCTCTTTAGTGGACCCTACATTGCTTAGATAAGTACAACCTTTTTGGGGGGACCATTTGGGTGCATGTCATTCTAATCCTTTGAAATCAAGCTAACTGATTAGATTAATACTTTTTTGATTGAAGTCTTGGATATATCCAATCCAAACGTCTCCTCTTTTTATTAGATATATATATATATATAGTGTGTGTGTGTGTGTGTGTGTATACTTTTGATTGATTTAACATTTATATGCTCTTTGCTCCCCCTCTGTTGTCTCAATCTCAAACCATTCAAACATATTTATTTTGAAAACCAAAATAAAATTTGATAAAAGAATATTATCATTAAGAACAAAACCAATTTATAAGATGCTTAAATACCCCTAGAAGGTGGTTGTATAAAACCTAATAAAAAGAAGAGAAAAAGTGCTCATAGAAAATGATTTTATGTAAAGGTCATTTATGTGTACATGACATGATAATATAAGAAAATTCAAAGTTTTTTGTTTTCTTGTTTTTTCTTGAAAGTTTGATTAATTGCATACTGAGTTAAACCAGATGTTATGTGTAACCTTTAAAATTTGATTTGTGTGTGTATACATCTTACATATGTCATTAAAACATATTATAAATTATATAAATATTAGTTTTTGTAATAATAAAAATATAAATTTATTTAAATTTCTAAAGTGATCTTAATTTTTATTTACACATAATGAATAAAATCAACTTATTTTGTTAATGTATATATATAAGTTGCTTGGTCATTTAATATATAATAATATATTTTATTGTTGTACGGTGTCTATATACAAACAAATCAAATTTTAATCAGTATACATGGCATTTGATTTTATTGGGAGGTACACAAATAATTAGGCAAACTTTCAAAGATATATTGAAAAAAAAACCCCAAAATTTTATAATATATTTTATTAATTTAATAGAATCATGGGAAAAAAAAAGTGACATTCAACAACAAAAAAAAGTCATAATAATTCATTTATTAAAGTTTTTTATTATTTTTCTATATCTTTAATCACAAAAATAAAAAAAAAAGCTCAATTCAAATAGTGAAGGAGTTGATTAGGAAAAATTTATTTAAAAAAAATTCTTCAATAATATTTTAATTAAACGCTTTGCACATTCTCTCTTAAAAAAATAAAAATAAATAAATATAGTTAAGTGTTTTTTATGTCTTTCGCTTCCACGCCTAATGGACTTTTTTGCTGTTTAATTATATTGTTTACTTTCCTGATTTTTTATATTTTTGTTATATTTTTCTAATAAATATGATTCATTTATTTTGTTAAAAAAAAATTTTTTTTTTTTAAAAATACAACAATAGACACTGAACTCAGCTATGAAAAACAAACCTTGAGAAAGACACAAAGCCACAGCGAATGGTGCACAAAAAGAAAGGTAGATATAGGAAAATATCAAACAAATTAAATATTAAAAAAAAAGTTATTTAAGAATAAATTAATAAAAGGCCAAATTTTCAAACAATGAAACGTGACTAGTGATATAAGTCTCACCTACATTACATGACATGGAGGCCAATCTCATCCATATTATGTAGAGGCCTTGATGTGTGAACATTAAAAATATAGTGTGAATAAGTTTGGCGTGTGTGGTTGGTTGTTGCCACAACGTCACTAGTGCTAACATTTCTTTGTGGTTTGTTTAGTATTTAGAGGACAATAAAGTAATAAGACACGTGTGGTTTGAAAAAAATATTAATGTGAACATATTAAAGCAATATTGGAACCATACTGAGAACGAATTTTTAAGTTATTTTTATTTTATTTGGCAATTGTTTACGTTTGAATTAGATCATAATGACGAATTTTATTTTTATTTGTTGTAACATAATTCTTTAATATTGTTTTAAAAAAGTTTGCTATAATTTATAAGAGAATTATTATTTGTAATATGAGATTGAGGGAAAGAGGGTGGTTATCTAATCAGGATATTATATATGGCAATATGAACTCAATTATAACATCCTTAATTTAAAAAATAATAATAATTTAAACTAATATTTTGATTGAACTTTTAATACTGTTGCCAACCAACATGGTATAGATTGACTGTACATATTGTTGACATAATAACTTCACCCTTACGCCCACCCTGAATATGTGGCTTATTCACATTTTGAAAAAAAATGTTAACATTGTTTTTGAATTTATAAATAATTTTTTTTTAATAAAAAAGAGGTTTTACAAATATATTTTTTCTATTTATTTAAAAAAAAAATCATTTTACATTATCCCTGCATACTGACTACATTTTATTTGACTAGAATAGCAAGTAGAAAAACAAAAAAGGATAATAATGAGATACTAATATTAGTGCAAGGGTAAACCCAATTAGTTATAGATGCATTCTGACCTTACAATAATATTATTTAAGTCCAAATAATCAAATCTTTTCAGGCTTGAGTTATTAAATACCATTATTATAAGCATAAATCAACAAATTATATATAAAAACATTTCATCATTAATATACTTACATGAGTCTAGAATTTATACTTACATGGAGATGCATTCATGCATTTACTTCAAACCAAACCCCACTTTAATACATAAACACCAACAGGCATACTGGGATAGAGAAGGCTATCAACTGAAATCACATATCAAAAAGGAATACCAATAAATAGAAGCGATAAGTAGAAAAACTGTACATCAAGACTTGGATGATTTCAAGGAGTGACACAATCTATTATATAGCATGAACTACTAACATTTATTAACAGGAAAAATCAAACATGCTTCTTCTCCTTATTCTCAATCTTCTTCTTCTTGTTCTTCTTATTTTGATCATCCAATTCAACAAACTTAAGACCGAAAACTTCTTTCTTTTTGTTGGAAACTTCTTGCAAACATTTCTGACACTCTTCTCCTCATTAAGTAATTGCCTCAGGGTCACCTTCGGCTTCCGATTATCTTTCTGTCCTGCGTTGTTATCTTCAGAGCTGACCGATTTTGTGGTCACTTCATTTGTCGTTTTATCGGTCAACTTGGTGGTGTTATTACGAAGAGAATGCTGCTTCTGGACATGTTCCAACCTCCATTTCCGACGAGCTTCATCAACTGATTGTCTGCTTGTATTACTCTTTTCTGTTATTTCTGTTATTGCCTCCTGTTTAGATTGATTCTCTTCGATGTTCCTTCTCGAGAGTTTGTCTACCTCACTAGCTTTACGGAACAGCTCGAGGAATTGTTTAACAGGAAGATTTACTCGGGAGGTGTTTTGGATATTTGAATTTGAATTATCACTGTCTGATAGAGCTTTAATTTTTTCAAGGGCAGCAACTTCTGAAGCTTTAGCTTCTGCTTCAATATTTTTGACTGCATGTTGTCTGATCTCGGCACTCTTTATTTTTGCCTTTGTCTGTTCAAGATCAGCAGTGAGTTTTGAGACTTCAGACTTAGCAGTTTCTGTAATCAATCTAGAGTTTTCTATGTCTGCATTTAATTGAAGTCTCAATGTCATTTGATTCAGATGTTTTTCCAGAGACAAAACCTCGGCAGTGTTTGCTGATAAGTTCTGACGAGTTACCTCGAGCAATGACTTCTCATTTTGTATTTTGCTTTTAAGCAACTGAGCAGTAGTCAAAATTCCAGTCAAACCATCGATTGTCCTCCTAAAATCCACCTCTAGAGATTGCTTCGTAGATGTATTTAAGTCAACCAAATCTACCTGATTTTCACAAAACTTGGGGCAATGTTCTTCATAATCCATGACAGGGTGTACCTTTGGCATGGCTTCTTTCTGTAATTTCAATTTTAGGTCCTTCGCTATCCTTTTGGTCATTTCTAGTTCTTTTAAAACATCAAGTGTTTCCCTTTCCTTCGCAATAAGATCCCTTTCTACTTGCGCAATCTGGTACTTCACTTCCAATAGAGCCACTTCCTAAAAAAGCCGATAATTCTGATCAGAAATTCATTAAATGACCCAATTAAAGGAACAAAATTATATTAATTGAACCACATCTTGGCAATGCAAAATCTCTCATTCAGTAATGTTTATGCAAACATGGTATAATAATCAAACTCTCAAATAAAGAAGCTATTTTGCTGATGCAGGACAAAATCAGACTTATGAAATTAAGAAGAGTTCTAGAATCATATGCAACTAGACTCCCTAATTACCAATTAATTTCAATAATTTCTATATTAATACTATTGTCCATATATAGGAAATCATGCAGTATGTGGAGATTGAACCACAAAAACTCCACCTTTTAAAAGCAATAGAACAGTCAGCACAAATCACATTGATTTTACACTGAATTACCTTATAAAACATTGCCACTAAATTAATTCCTTAAAGAAAATGCTTAAATATAACACTGTGATGAATCCCAGATGAGAAACATGATAAACTGTTCACACAAAACTAAGCATGAATTCAGAATCTCAAAATCACCAATAAAAAAAAATGAAGTAGAGCATTAAATCAAAAGATTCAGCATTATGAATCAAAAGATTCAGAAGCTCAATAATTTCTATATCAATATTATGACTCATGCATAGGAAAGCATACAATATGCAGAGATTGAACAACAAAAACTGCACCTTTTCAAAGCAATAGAACAATTAGCACAAAATTGCATCAATTTTCACCGAATTACCTAATCAAACATTGCTATAACCATAACGTATGAATTCAGAATCTCAAAATCAACAATAAAAAAAAATGAAGTAGAGCATTAAATCAAAAGATTCAGCATTATGAATCAAAAAATTCAGAAGCTCAATAATTTCTATATCAATATTATGGCTCATGCATAGGAAAGCATACAATATGCAGAGATTGAACAACAAAAACTGCACCTTTTAAAAGCAATAGAACAATTAGCACAAAATTGCATCAATTTTCACTGAATTACCTAATCAAACATCGCATGAATTCAGAATCTCAAAATCAACAATAAAAAAAAATGAAGTAGAGCGTTAAATCAAAAGATTCAGCATTATGAATCAAAATATTCAGAAGCTCAATAATTTCTATATCAATATTATGACTCATGCATAGGAAAGCATACAATATGCAAAGATTGAACCACAAAAACTGCACCTTTTAAAAAGCAATAGAACAATCAGCACAAAATTGCATCAATTTTCACTGAATTACCTAATCAAACATTGCTATAAAATTAATTCCTTAAAGAGAATGCTTCAATATAACACTGTGATGCATCCCAGAATCGAGATGACAAACATGATAAACTCTTCACGCAAAACGAAGCATGAATTCAAAAACTCAAAATCACCAATTAAAATAAATAAATAAAGCATTAGATCAAAAGATTCAACGAAAGCTGAAAAAAAAATAATGGATACCTCGGAGGCATTGCTGTGGCCTTCGAACAAGATCACGGCTTCCTTCACTGATGAGAAGGGGGAAGAGGTGTCGATCGTGGCTCTCCACGGCTCCTCTTTATCAGAAATCTCCGGCGATGACGGTGGATTCATTAGGGTTTTGGCGAGCTCGGGATCGGAAGTGGAGATAGAGAGGAACTACAGAAGAGGGAAAGTGACCAAAGGCTAAATATTTGATTTTTCTCTTTGATTTATTCGTTTAACACCCTGAAACTTTTCATAATTACAAAGAAAAAAAGAAAATATTAATCAAAAGTAATACTTAATTTTTTGTTTTATTGTTAAAATATTTAAATAATTAAATATTGTAAAAAGAGATTGGTGGGTTTTTTTTTTATTTCTTTTTCTGATAATTTTTTAGATTAGAGCATATACTTTGAGTGACTCTACTCTACTTCTAAATTTAAATTAAAAGTTTTGATAAATGGAATTTTCAATTTATAAAATATTCAAATGTAAATTAAAATCTAACTAGACTAAAGTCACAGGATAGAGATTTGAGATAGCATATTAAACTAAAGAACCACAAATTAAGTAGGTTGATGATTGTTGGAATTTAAAAAAAATGAAAGTTTTTGATATATTTTAATATAGAACATATATGTTATTATTATTATTATTATTTTACAAAAATAAGAGTATTTTTATGAAGAAAATCAAATAAATATTAATCCTTTCTTGAAAAAAAAATTTGCTGGTTAATTTAAAATTTTTAACAACAATTTAATTCTTGGTCGATTTTGCTCACAATTATTTATGGCTAGAAATTTTTTACTATATACATCCTCTCAACAATATATACAACAAACCAACAAAAACAAAACAATTATACATCCCAATATCAATCCCTAAAATTTCAAATTTTAAAATTCAAAATAAAAATCATTAAAATTTCAATTGCTTTTTGTTGATGACGTTTGGTTGGATGTAACTGTAAATGCAGTGGATTTTCAGTTACAATGCAACTGGAAATACTTGATTTTCAAAATACGGTGCAGGTAAATTTATGTGTTTGGTTAGATGTAATTGGAATTACTGTATTATAAGTTTTTTTTTTTTTTGTTTGGAAGGATTTGTAAATCTGAAATTGAAAAACACATTTATATAAATGTATGTATATATGTATATGCACATATATATATATATATATATAAGTATATGTATATGTGTGTGTATATATAAATATATGTATGTATATATAAACATACGATGCATAGGTATATGTATACATGCTTGTATCTGCATATATGCATATGTATTTATGTATATATATATAGAATTGTATATATATATATGTATGTATATATATGTAAACATACCTATGTATGGTTATATAAAATTATATATGTATGTATATGTATATATGTGTGTATAACTGTATGTATGTGTGTGTATATGTGTATGTATATATGTATGTATATATGTATGTATATATGCATATACATATTTATATATATATATATATATATATGGATGTGTGTGTATGTGTGTATATATATACACATATATATAAATCACATAAAGATTTTCAACTCACATGATTTCAAATATATGGATGTGTGTGTATGTGTGTATATATATACACATATATATAAATCACATAAAGATTTTCAACTCACATGATTTCAACTTTCGCTCAATTTAAGCGTAAAACCAAATCCCTCATCAGAGGTAATCTGATTTACATGGGTTTTTAAAATCTTGTGAAACAAACACTGAATTTCTAAAAACCAAATAACTCAAGTTACATATAACTCCAAATTTCCCCAAACAAACAGTACCAAGAGATTTCTCAGTAGCTTCGATGGAAGAGAAGATGTTTCATTCGGCAAGTCCATTTGGTTCTTTACTTTATTAGTATTTAATAATGATTATTTATTTTTATCTTTAACTTATAGCTAGCGTTCAGACATAGAACAAGCTGCTTTTGCAAGAGCATCGGCAGCCAACAGTCTCAGAGAATTAATTCCCAATCAAAATGCAGGTGATCAGCATTGTGAATGAATTACCTGAATAACCAATTCAGCATCAGATTCAAGTATGACATTGTCCAGACTAGAATTTTTGAGCCATCATCGCATCTATTTAATATAGTTATTAAATATTATATTTAATAATGATTACTTATTTTCATATTTACATTGTGACCTAGTATTTCCTTTAAACTATAACTCTTTTTGTGATTTTTTCCTTGGTTTTTTTCCCTCATATGTTTACCTACATAACTACTATAACAATTAATTGTGAATAAAATGGACAAAAAAACAATACGTAGAATTCATAAACATATATATATATATATATATGAGGAAATTACAAATAAAGAAACCAACAATTATGAACACAAAAGAGAAACTTATACAACTATGTTGACAAGTATATTACACTTAGAATTAAATATATATATATATATATATCATAAATCCACAACACACCATTATGAGCAATGAAAGGCTCACAGACTAACCAATGAAAATGAATGATGGATGTTCCCAAAAACAGCTGCACATAAGTTTTCATTTCATCAGAGGGCTCGCATTATCTGTAAAATCAAATTTCAAGACCTTTATCGCATTCACAAGCATGCACATTTTGAAAAATGACAACCATTATAACCATCATCAAAATTATCATTCCTCAGCGTGCAACTCATTACTCATACCACATCAACAATGAAAACAGGGCCTAGCTTTAAATAAACAAACATTCAGTAACTGTATAAAAACAGCAACAGGGGGTATGAGCTGATGATAAGCACAATCAAAACCTGATTATTTTTGGGGGCCATTTTTCTACTACAAGTTAATGTACATGCACGTAGAAGACTATCAAACTCAAATCTACATTTACTACAGTGAAGTGCTGTCTCTGGCATATCTGCTTGTTTCGTCTGCTACTTTTTCCCATACACTGGATATCTTCTCCGAATATCCCACCTGCCGAACAACACAAGAGGCAGCTTTCTGATCAATTGGAAGAAATTCACTAGTCCCAGTATATTATGATATAAGAATGAATGGCTAGACTACATAAACAAACACCATTACACAATGAAGCAAACAAACAAAAACAATTTTGTTTGCCCTCTAAATTTATGGTCGTCCACTCGTATGGTTTGACTCTTGACAGTTTCGCATACCACATCACACGTACTTTAACACTTAATTAACAATTCTTGGTGGATGAGGAAGGTGAAACAAAATCATCATGAGTCCCCATTTACATAAGGGAACATAACAAACTTTGTGAGGAATTACGAAGTAGGAAGGTTACCTGATTTATCACAAAGCCTTTCAACATTCCGAGAAAATCTTCATGCATCTCTTTGTCTAGCCTCTCAAGTTCAGTCTTATTGTTTTCCTACACAAAAATTGTAAAGAAATCAATGTGCAGAAATAAGACTTGTGTAACCATTTAATAGAAATCATAAAATTAATTATCTGGACATGACAAACAAATCACAATGATCAACTGAGACAAGGAATAAAGGCAATATGGATATTGGTCACATATAAAACAAGTGCTTGGCCAAGTCATTACCAGCACCCTTGCACAAAAGTATAAAGTATAACTAAAAGTAATATGTAAACAGGTACAAACAAAATTCAGGACAAAAATCAAGAGAAAATGGGGGAAAAGACTTCACTTGCTTAGTAGGAAAGTAATACTGAGAAAATGGTGATGAGCTGTGAAGTGCCGAAATGGGGAGAAAGGTACCATAATGAAGGATGTTTCCACATAACAGACAAAAAATCCTACATCAAGTATCAACAACCATGTCCATAATCTAATCAAAATGTTTCCGCCCAAATTGTAAATAGGGGACCTCTTTGTGTCAAGTAGATTAACACCTAAATTGGACTCCATTTCCATTATCCCTTGATCCATATTTACCATGGCAAGTAGGAAAAAAATTCATTCAGATCAGTTGATTTGTTCATTCAGCCCTTGACTTGCTCGAACATTTAGGATTTAAAATCTCTAACCGAAGGCACTATCTAAAATGGTTAGACAAGCAAGACAAAAACTCAGCAATAACACATGTAACTAGTTTTGCTGGAGATAAGATGACCATAATTGGCTTATCTGTAAGAATAAATAATTCATTACCTTGATCCTCTCATACTCTCTCAAAGCACAACTTTTCGCATCTTCATTGACCCTTATTGTTTCTTTCAGTTCCTCTACTTTACGGATTCTTGCCCTGTCACCTCCAAAGATTTTTGAGGATGCAGCTTCAAGTTTTTCTGTTCTTGCATGCAGGGAAGTTAAATCTGACATAAGGGTCTGTATTGTCAACAACGCACTGGCGCGATCTGAGAAAGCACCGTGAACAGCTAGCATTAACCCAAGATATTCATGCAGAGTATCCTACCATGGAAAAAACAAAGAATCTGTTAGCAGATACAAAGGAAACACTATTCCCACTATGCTAAATCATGTTTTAGCAACTACCAGATGTTTGACCGTCTGTGCATTTAATTCTCGATACAATCTACTTGCTTTAACAGCAGCAGTTGCCACACATTTAGCATCAGCAGCTCGAATTCTTTGAGAATCATAAATTGCTTCTTCAGTTTCAAATTTTGTAAGTTTAATAAATGCGAGTCCTAACTCTCCCATAGTTTCACCAATATCCTGCTGAGCTTTAACAAGTGCTTCAGCCTGCAACCGAAACAAAATATAAGTTTTCATGCTTAAAACCCGTTTGATAAGGAACAATCACCGTGTGCCAGAAAAGCTGAATGTTGAGTACAAAAACAAGTTAGGCTACAAAGACTAAAGCAGAAGAAACTTTTTCCATTTGCAATCATCCTCATAAATATTTCTAAGAATTTCTATCTCCCGCTGTGTTGCATAAATGTAGTAGCTTCGCACATAGAGAACGTGATTGCCTTTCATAAAAACATGTATCGGATAAGACATTTAAAAATTACGCCGTCATTTACTTATCCATATTGTTCATTGCTGGTTTTTTTAAAAAAAAATGCTTAGGATACAACATGACTAGTGTTTTACATTCTTGGTCATATTACATTAAGATTCATTTAAATGGACTTGATAGACAACTTCATATGGGTACAATTTATTTTACACTAGCAAAAATCTTCCCCGTGCTAAATTCAAGTGTTATACGCGGGAAAAAATTAAGCTTTTGGCAACTACATTTGATCAAACACTAGATACCACTTTTGCTAAGAACAAAGGAAAATTTGAACTTAAAAAAAAATCCAATTCTTCTAACCTGCATTCCTTGCAATCACCTTAAACAACTATCTCTGCATGCACCTCTAATTGGGAATATTTCAATATTATAATGGCAAAAATAAACAAAGAATTTTCAAAAAATTTCCACAATTTGAGTCTCCAATCTAACTTAAGATCACTCTTTTACTTCCACTTAACTTTTAAAATAGCTATGATCTGACTCTAATTCAACAAATAAGCATTTTCTCTCATACATCTACTCACAGTCCAACCTATTGAAATTGGAAAGAAATTTGCTTTAAAACATAAGCAACCAAGGTTTTTAAACAGGAAGCAAATGCATCAAATGTGAAATTAATAAAATGAGGCTAATTCAATCACAGGCAATCAACATACCTGCTGAGATGCAGCACTAAGCTGCTGCTCCAGATCCTGCACCTTCTCCTTCCTCTCCAAAAACTCCTTGTCCTCCTCCACCACCAATGGCTTCACCCCAGCCCAATCATTCGTCACCGACTGCCTCAACTCCTTGAAAATCCTCAACAAATCCCTGCCCCCTTTCGCCGGCTGCACCACCTCCTGCGGCGCCACAAAACTTCCACCGGGCTCCCCAAAAAGCTGCTTCGGCAACCTCACCGCCCCATCCAACATCCGCGACGCGACGTCCGTGCTTGGAGACAGCGGCATCCTCCCCTGCACCCTCAGAAATGCTCTGAGCTCATCACTCCTCCCGATCACCGGATGGCTCGCGAGCCTCCATAAGTACTTCTCAAGCGCTGATCGGCGCTGCTCTAAAAACTCCTGCTTCTGCATAACCTGGCTCTCGACGACATTCTTATCAGGCCGGGGCGGGATGAAAAACCCTCGAAACGCCTCCGCCAGACGGTCCGACAGTGTAACCACATCCCGGAACCGTCGTCGCACGCTGATCTCAATCGGCTCGGAAACCGGCGGGTCAAGCAAGCGGGAAGTAATGAGGTAGGTAACGAAGGAGCCAGCGCCGGGGACAAGGGAGTTAGCGGTGGGTTCCTGCTCCTTCTGGGGGTCAGAAACGGTGATCTTCGAGTACTCAGCCGGAGACCGGCGTTCCGAACGCGAGGAGGGTTCACGGGAGAGCGACGGGGATCCAACGGAGGACGCGGCGCCATTCTGCGAGTCGAATGGCGCGAAGACGACATCGGCGTAGGATGGGGGATCAAGGAACGCGGACGAAGGGGAGTAGGAGGAGGAGACGAGAGGCGAGAGTAGAGGGTCGGCGTTGGCGGGGACAGTGGAGAGGGATCATCGTCAGCAAGAGCAAGGGTCTCCATCTCCTCCCGTGCCGTCTCCGACTCCGGCTCTGGCTCCGGCACCGGCGGTCGGAAGCCCCTCCGGCGTCTCCGAGCCCATCATTTTGGCTGGATCGAGATCTAGGGAGCGGACGGTGGAGGAGACGAGGAGGACGCGAGAAACGATAGAGCACGGTATGATGCGCCGCCGGATGAGGATAAAGAGAAAGAGTGAGGATTGAGATAGCGATGATGCCAGGCCACGTGGCATGAATTGAGGCGTTCCACGGGTGTGAAGAGATTCGGAGGTTTTCCTCGTCACGAGATCAAGATGTCGATCTCGAGGCAGTTGATTTGTTTCTGACCGTCCGATTTATGTAATCTTTACAGCTCTGTTTCTTTACTGTTACGGCAAGAATTACATAATAATAATATTTGATTTTTTATTAAATTGCATAATTATTTTAATAAAGGAGTGCAAGCAATAGTAAAATTATTTATTTATTTATTTATATTGGATAATTTATTTAACAAAAGGGGAGGAGATTACTCATAGGATGCTTTCTGTGATGGCATTTTCATAAGTGGTCCTCTTATCAACAGGACACTGCAATTGCTGCAACTATTATAAGGGACACATGATTGGTAAAAATCTAGTAAAGGGTGCCGTAAATAAATGCTATTTTAATTTCATAACAAATAATAATAACCAAGGTAATTTTATATTTTATCACATAAAAACTAAGAATTTTATTAGGGGATATTATATTGCTTGTAAATGAAATCATAGTATAAGTAAAAATCGATCGAAGTTAATTAACCATGGTTCAAGCCAGGACAATCAGTTGAAACCCAATTGAAGCGGACTAGAGCCCATGATTAAAGCCCAAATATGATACCTCCCATGATAAACTTGTTAAAACCAACATACATAAGCAATACATGTGTATGTGATATGTGCATACATAAATATGTTCATGTTATAAATATAGATAAGAGTTATTATCCTGATATATCATATTTAATACATGTGGTTGGTCTTTATTATTCTGTGTTTTAGCTTGTTTTATGTTGTAATTTTTTTAAAAATCGTTAAAGTCATCATAACAAATATACATCTATACATGATCATTTTTATCAATGTGGGAAAAATATTATGTATTATAGGGATAGTTATAGATATAAATATGTATTATTATGTGAATTTTTATTTATGGAAAGAATGTCAACAAATTATTTAAAAATTTGAATAAATAAAGTGAACCAAGAAATATATATGCAGTGCATTGATATAATATATTCTGTAGTAAATTATTATCTTATTTAAAAATTTTCCTCTTCTAAACATGTATATGTATGTGTTTTATGTAACATAAGAATTGAGTATTTATAATTAATGGCATCTAAT
Organism: Dioscorea cayenensis subsp. rotundata; assembly: GCF_009730915.1. Lineage (NCBI taxonomy): Eukaryota > Viridiplantae > Streptophyta > Magnoliopsida > Dioscoreales > Dioscoreaceae > Dioscorea > Dioscorea cayenensis. Next base: position 18,945,265 of record NC_052482.1, read on the forward strand.
TTAACCAACAATTATTTAAAATAAAATTTCAAAGTAACGTATGTCATCTGGCTTTCATTTATTATTATTTAAAAAAAAGAGTTTTAAGGGAATAATGTGCTCTGTATGTAGCTAATAAGAATTAAACAACTAAGGGAGTGTTTGGTTGTCATAAGTGGATTGGGGGAGGAGTGGAATAGGAGTGAGATGAGGGGAAGTGGAGTAGGAGTGAGAATGAAGAATGTGTTTGGTTGATAAGGATTGGAAAGTGTAATTTATTGGGAATGGGAAAAGTAAAGAAGGTAAATATGATAAGATGACATTTATGCCCTTTATTCAAACGAATATTATGTAAATTGAAAAAAAATAAATTAATTGTTATAAATAAATATTTCAAATTTTTTTTTGTTAATATCATTAGAAATTAATTAACTATAATAAATAACTATATCAAATTGATAATTAATTATATTTTTTAAAAATAATCAATTATTAATTAATTAACTATAATAAATAATTAATTAATGAAGAAATATAATCAATTAATTATTATAAATAAATGTTTAACTATAATTATTAGTTATTATTATTTCATTTTAATTATTAATTATTATTAAATTATCAACTTAATTATTATATTTAATTAATAATTATTGTTAAAATTAATTAATTAATTATTATTTAATTATTAAATAAAAGGGTAAATTGGTCATTATCCCCAAGAAGTGATGGAGGAGTGGAGCAATCCCCCATTTTGGGGAGATTGCTCACTCCCCACTCACTCCTCATCCACTCCCCTCTCACTCCCACTCATGATCATCCAAACAAAGGTTTGGATTCACTCCCCTCCCACTCCCACTCCAATTTTGTGAACCAAATACTCCCTAAATACATAATACTAACTCCATTTTCGATTTATATATCCACTTTAATTGTTTTATATTTATTAAAAAATTAATTAAAATTAATTGACAGTTTTAAATTTATAAAAAATTATGCAAACTTTTCAATACTCCTTCTATTCATTTTAGTTGTCATGTTTTAGGACATCTCTCTATTCCTTTTTACGTGTCACATTATAAATTTTGTGCAACATTAAATAATTTTTTCCAAATTTACTATTTTAATTTAATATATTTGTACAATTTTAAATAAATCACAATCAATTAACTATTAAATTATATACTCCACTAACGAGTTTTAAATAGAGGGTAGTTTTGAGAAAATAATGATTTTTTTATAAAAATATAGGTAGCTAACTAATTTTAACCAATTTTTTTAATCAGTGTGGATTACCTAAACGTAACAACTAAAAAGAACCGAAGGAGTACTATTATTTAAAAGCTCATCAAAATTTATTTCACTACATTTTAATTATACTTTTTCTTCTTCTCTCAAAAATGTTGTTTTACATTTTTAAAAAAATATTGTAAAATATAAAAATATATAAAAAAATAGATGCTAATTTTTTTAAAAAAAAATTATTTAACCCTTATAAAATTTTAAAAATATTTTAAAAACCCCACCGGAGTGTATGAGATAACAATGAAAACACTTGACCATCAATGGCATTAAAATGTCAGAGATTTCACAGGCTCCAAAGCTTTATCTACTTTGAAATATGTATGCATTCATACTCGCTAGCATTGTCCCACTTGCTAACATTGGAAACAAAGCTCATTAAATTGATTTCCGTTTCCAGCTATCTCACATATAATAATTAATGTTGGTGATCTCATAAAAAAATAAAATATATATTTTTTTAAAAAAACTATTAAATTGTATGAATATTATTACTCCGTTATTAGTAATTTTATACTCACTTGGATATTATGTTTGTGTGAAAATTTGTACCTTTTCTAATTTCCTTAATTTTTTATTATTTATTTTCAATTCAAAATCCCAAAATATAAAGAGAGGTAAATTTTTTCCAGTGAGTACCTAACTTTTCCACATCCTGGAAAAACTTTTGATGATACCCTGGGTCCACATCACCATGGTTATAGTATTATGGAGAGAAAAAAGAAAAAGGATGATGGGAGAAAAGATAATGTGTAGTCTTACGTGGAACAAAAAAAGCCACATTGATTAAGTGGTTGAGTTGGCGAATCGGTGACGTGAGCCTAGGACATCCACGCAAGATTTCTGACGTCCATATCACCAAAAATTCACCGAAAATCCCTAATTACCCAGCTGGAGAAATAAAATTAAAATTCAGTGTTTATTTTGATATAAATTAAAAGTTAGTGCTCAAACTGATATAAAAAAGCTTAGATACTCGCTGGAAAAATTTACATGACTTTTTATAACAATTTTAATAACTTAGCATTAATTACTATTATCAGATTGTGTTTATTTATTTTGATTAATACAAAACCATCTAAAATAATGTTGTTGAGTTAATTTTTTATTTTTTAAATCGCTTATAATAAAAATATCATATTTAAAAAACAATATAATGAAAATAATACATAAGCCATGGCGGAAATAGCCGATCAGTAATAGTAACATTAAGGAATTAAGGGATTGATTTGCTCCTAACGTATGGTTGAGGTGTAACAATAAAAACCATATGCGTTTTGAATAAATTGATCATATTATTAAAATAGTAATAATATATAAATAAATAATAATTAAAAAAAAAAATTGGTATTGCATTACTTTTCCACAATATTTGTAGAATTTTCATTGTGGTGTTTGAAGCTAAATATAGTGATACAAAAAATTTGTGGTTGTAACAACATATTTGAAAATTGAAATCTAATTTTTGTGTCAGTAGAAAGGGTAAAAATTTTGAGAGGTCACCAAACTATACATATATTTCATTTTTGATATCAAACTTCAATTTATACATTTTTGATTATCTTACTTCGATTTAATTTGAATGAGATAATGCCTGAGAGATTCCGATGACAAATGTCAGATGTGGACACATAATAAGTCGCGCGAATAGCATTTGGTACGTCATATTTTGATATGTACTAGTTTTATTACCCCCAATGGTCATATCATTCATCTAAGTGATATTAAATTTTATACAAACATAACTTTCAGGGTGGCGTGGTTGGTCTATATCAATATATGTATATATTTAAATGCATTCAAATATCCATATCAAATATATTTTTTTATCAAAATCCGATATTTTCTTTTAAATCTAATTGAAATATAATGACAAAAATATACCAATTGAAGATGAGTGTTCAAATTAAAATATAATATTAGTTTAATCACCACTAAAGATTTTTACCTCACCCGTCAACACAGTGAGGCAACACGAGTGGGATGTCATTTTCCAAGTGGTACATGACATACATGATTTATCGAAATAAAAATTAAATAATAATAATAATAATAATAAAAATAATAATAATAATTTTTTTGAAAAAAATAAATTTCATATCCCAAGAAGGCGTCTCTTGTCTTTTCATATTAATAATATTAGCAAGTATGAATGAATAGTCAATTAAATAAAGAAAGTGAAATAAAAAGGATGGAAAAGAGGTCCATCTCATTGTCATTGTCACCGGCCCGAATCCCAAACAATAAAAAGCCCAGACCAGACCACCTACACTACACACCATTCAATACTTACTTACTACTTAGACTTTCAGTCCCATAAATCTCTTTCTAGATTTTACTATATTAAATAATTTTTATGTGTTTTTGAAAATAATAATATTAAAATAACATTCTCTTTAAAGTAAGTAGTATCATTATACCTCTTTCAATGTACTCAGCCTTTGGGGATTTTTTGTAGTTTTTTTATTACATTATGTTACCCAAACTTTCATCTTTCTTTTTTGTTTTTTAATTTTTTAATTGAAGAGAGATGTATAAATCATAGTGGGATACTAATTGTTAGATCTGGAGATAATTATGTGTTAATTTTTACTTAATCTATTGTTTTTTGATTGACACTAAATTTTTTATAAATAGTATTTGAACTTCAAATCAAATCCTAAAACTTACGTAAAGTAATAGCACATTTGTATTGAACTACTAATTCTATTCACGTATTTATCATTAATTATTTTTTAAATAAAAGGTGTTTGTCACCTATTTAATAAAAAAATTATTTGTAAAATTCACACCCTCAATTTTTGAATTGCTAAAACTTTACTGATAAATTTAAATTATAATTAATTTTTAATAGAAACTTATGTTATGCTCTAAATCAATTATATCCAATTTTATCTCATAATTTATAAAACCATTGGATATATTTATTTTCGGTATCCAATGTGAAAAGCTCTATATAGGATCACCATGGATAGTTCCAAAAAAAAAAATCAATTTTATTGAATGATTACTTATTCACTTATAAATTAAAATTGGAATACTCTTGTTCATTTAAAATTAAAAATTATCTAAAATTTTTTGTGCGTTAGTAAAAATTTAATTTATTTTATGTATGATGTTGTCTTGTCTTGGTATGATAATATTCTTCAATCGGATTTCGGTCTTAATTCCATTATCATTTAGTAGATTTTTTTTTATTTCATAATATTTTTTGAAACTTGAAGTTCCTGGCAAAAATTATGTAAATAATTTTTTTAAAATATTGACATGGTTAAATTTTCAATATATTTTATTAAAATTAATATTAGATTTAACTCATAAATAAATAAATTGAATAGGACATTAATGGTTTGATTATCAAAGGGCCATTATTATTTATGGTTTTGAGAGACTACTTATCACTGTTTTTTTTAATTATGTTATAATTCATTTTGTTAGAATGTAAGGCAATCAAGTTGTTCCTTTAGCTACGACAATTGGAAGTAGTATATTGTCAAATTTGAATGCGTTTTAAACCACCCAATTTTTTAATTAGAGATGCGATTTTTTTTTATTTGCTCCAATGAAAATTTTTTTAAATAAAAATAAACATGAAATATTTAGCAGCCACATGTGTTAATGTAAAATTACAATTTTAATCTAATAAATATTCTGAGTGGAGTGTCATTTTAATAACCATTTAATTTATATTTCTTTTTTAAAATAGCTTATAATATATATATATATATAATAAACAATGGTAAATAGAAAAATATTTATTGATTTATTTATTTTATGGTATGTATATATTTTCGAGAAAAGTATTAAAAAAAATCTTTGTAATTTATGAGATTTACAAAATAAAAAATGTGGGTTTTTTTTTCGATTCTATGATGTGTTATAAAAAATTTGTTATTTTTGATAGGAGTAAAATCATCCATTTATATAAAAAATCATCATGTGACATACGAAATTTAATTTTTAAACATGATTTTGTTTGATTTTTGGAATTTAAGTTTTTAATTTAGTAAAATTTTGAAAATATTTAATAAACTTTAAAAATATATATTATTTTATATTATATAAATTAGTTTTTAAATAAAATGACTATTTTGCAAATTTGAAGTAACACTATTAATGACTTAGTAATAATTTTTTCTATTTTTGTAAATATGACAAAACACACATTATAGAATTGAAAAAGAAAACCATATTTTTTATTTTACAAATCTTAAAAACCAATTCTTTTATTTTTTTCTTATATTTTTCCCAAAAAATAAAAAATAAAAAGTTATTTATCAAGTTAGAAAAAAAATCATAGGATAAAGAAGCGTGTGGTGAGATAATGATGATGCGCGATCGATGAAGTCTCAATCAATGGGCACCGAACCCAACCAACTTAATGTCAGGTCCGTACTTGAACCAATGAAAAAAGCTGACCCTGTCTTGTTCATCCTTTTTTTTTCTCTTTTATTTTGAAATAAATTTTAAAATTTAACATTAAAAAATATCAAAATAGTCCATCCATTTTTCATTTTCCGCCATTTTAATCTCTCTAATATAAAATACGCCTTTTGATCCTTATATCTGCACATTTATTCTTTAGTAGTAAAATCCACTTTTTTGGTACTCGTATTTACACATTTTTATCTTTTTTGGTCTCTCTAATTCATTAATGGGAATGATTAAAAAGGCAGATCCGTCAATTAGAGGACTAAAAAAATAAAAATGTAAAAATATAAGAACCAAAAAAACGAATTTTATATTAGAGAGAATAAAAGAGCGGAAAATACAAAATAGAAAGAACATTTTAATATTTTGACAAAAGAAAAAATGGTATTTTTAATTTATTTAATTTAAATTTAACTATTTTATAATAATTAAAATTTCCATCAATTTTATCAAATTCAGTAGGATGTGACATCCGACGTGGCATGGGTGCCATACAATTATAGTAGATTAATAACGTAATAATTTTAGATTTGATGTGTTTTTTAATATAAATAAACTAATTCTTCAACTAAACATGTTGTCCACGAATAAGTTTTATTATTTTGGGATGATTTGGATAAAATTTGATATTATTAATATTCTTAACCAAAAAAAAATCATTCTAATTTATATATATAAAATAACATTTCAATTTCCTCAAATTAGTCTATGCAATAAGCACAATAATTTAAAGAGTTGTAGTTTTGTCTAGCAATATATATATAATTTATACATGTTCAATTATTACACGTACGCAAAATTTATCAATTAATTAATAAATAATAAATTTTGGTGAGAAATATTATAAGGCTGATTTCAGAAACCAATTTTAATCAGCAATAATGAGTTAGATGTTGAATTATACAACTATAATGTCAAAAACATGAAAGAGAATTTTTTACCTGGATAACAAGTGGAATGGGCCAAATTGAACTCATCCAATTAATACAAACTCAAATAATAATTGTTGGATCAAATATAGTGTTCATACCATCTTCTTTATGCAAAAATAAGAATAAAAAAAAAGCTAAAACTATGTTTGATTATGTATAGATGTTGAAATTTTCAATTTGTCCATCTTTGAATAAATAAAAAAATTTGTGAAGAAACAAACATGATAATGTATCAATTTTGGTGACTTATCTATTATAAAGAAATTTACTAACCACACCAAACATCACATGGGGTGAAAATCCTACCATGAATACATCAAGATAATTTTTAATAATCTAATTAAGTCAATAAATTTTCTTACTCTATAATTTTAGAGTAAAAAATATAACACATTTAACACGAGAACAAATTAAAAAATCAACATAAACAGTGATTGATGCTGAAATAATGTATAAACAATATTATATACTATCTATCTATAGTGCTACTACAGTAATACAACAGCTTCTGCTGTTCTTATTTTTACTATAGTGTTTTTACAAATCTTTTATTATTTCCATTATATATTACCATCTAGTGTGTTTATTTTTCCCCGCTTGCATGCTTGCAATAGGGATTGAAAGACAAGGAAAAACAAAGTTTAACTTTGAGCAATAGGTTGTACAGACACAAACCAAACACACCCAACAGAAGTCAACGAAACCTAGAGTACAAACGCATTCATTACATTTTACAACCAAACAAAACACACCATAATTTTATCTTCTCTTTATAAAATAACATAAAAAAGTAAATTTCTACTGTAATAGCAAGTAAATTAACAAAGGCATGCCATTAAGAGTACATTCAAACCTAATCCAAACAAGTGAATCCTTTTTATGTTTTAAATATCATTAAATAAAAGGAAAGAGAGAAAAAGGAGCCAAAGATAGAGACACACAAAGAAAGAAAGAGATATATATATATATATATAAATGAGTTCAAATTTGAAGTGCAAGAGTGGGATAGATAAACGAGAAGAGTGTAAAAAGGAGCGGAGCGGGCCCTGGTTAGCTTCTTGAATCAGCGGCAGCAGCAGCGCACGCAGCGCTCGTGTTCACACCACCGCCATTTCTCATTCTTATGCCGCTCGAGCCTCATCTTGCTTTCAATTTCATCCCACCTCATCTTGCTTTTATTCTTCTTTTATTTTTTTACTAATCAATTTTATCCACTTTTTAATCTTTTCTTTATATAAATATATATAAATAACCATATTATATAGAGGTTTCATGATTTTGTATTAAATGTCGGATTTTAATCCAATGGTTGTATTCTGTATTATTGTGTTTATAAATAGCAATACATTAAAAAGTGGAATGGGACAATGTTGATTAGAACCGTTGAAATAATTTGAACACTGTATTTCAACAAATCTTACCTGTTCAATACTATTTTTACTAGATTAACAGGAATTATAAAAAATAAAATTTAAAATGAATGAACACAACTAAACCTAATTGGCACTCCTTGCACCTCCATAATTGTTAGTGTTCAATTACAGATGTGGTATGAAAATCCATATGTGATGTATTATATATATAATATTTGAGAGAACAAAAAGGCCATTTATTTTATAAGATGATAATTTATGAAAATATGTATAAATCATTAAACATAAATTCACTGAATCGTGTTGGTACTAATATATCTTGTTTATGGACTCTTTAAATGAGTTTTTTTTTTTTTTTGGAAAAATGTTGAATAAAAGGCAAAAAAAATGTTGTACATTGAACAAAATTTATATCATTCAGATAAACCAAATTCTGAATAGTCCTTTGTAATTAATTAATTAATTAATCAATTAAAAAAAACATATAACTTGCTCATGGTGGCCACCACTTGTCAGTTAACACAGATAAAAACTACCTCAAAAGATCCATCAGTAAATCTGAATTTCACCCAACCAAATAACCTTCATTATCACTGTTTCTTAACAAGTATAGTAACTAAAGAAACAAAACAAAGAATGAGAACAATGTTTAAAACCAATCACCACCACTAACATAACCAAAACAAACACTTTCTCACCACCTTCCCTTCAATCCCTCCTTTCACCATTCCCCCATAACATATATATTTTATTAAAAAAAAAAACAATTTCTTTCCCTTTATTTATATATTATTATTATTATTATTATTATTAAAAAAAAAAAGAAAGAGAAAACACAAACTAATAAAACCCCTAATAAACACACAAGAGCTCCTCAATCTCAAAGTTCAAAACCCCAACACCTCCCACCTTCCCTTCATCTCTTTCAAAGCTTCAACAATGGAAGAAGACCAACAACCTCAAACCCTAACCCTAACTCCAACCCCATCTCCCAAACCAGTAAAACGAAACCTTGTAAGCTCTCTAATGGAAGCCGCCACTTCCACTCTCCTCCCTCGTTCCTCCTCCTTCAAAGAAGACTCTTATATCTCCTCCTCTCTCACCTCCTCTCAACTCAAATCCCTCCAAGACCTCAAACACCTCCTCTCCTCCTCCTCCTCCCCTTCCTCTTCTCCACTCTCCATCTTCAACATCCCTCTCCTTCCCTTCTCCGACCGCTCCGACGTCATCCTTCTTAAATTCCTCCGTGCCCGTGACTTCAACCCAACTCTCGCCCACTCCATGCTTCTCCGCTGCTCCTCCTGGCGTTCCTCCTTCAATGCCGACACTCTCGCCACCGCCTCCTCCGACGAGCTCGGCTTCAAAGACCTTGAATCTCTCGTCGCCTTCATGCATGGCCATGATCGCTCCGGCCACCCTGTTTGCTATAACGCTTATGGCCTCTTTAAAGACAAAGCTTATATATGACCGTGTCTTTGGTGACGCTGATAAGCTCTCACGTTTCCTCCGGTGGCGCGTCGCCGTCATGGAACGCGGCGTCCGGTTGCTGGACCTCCGTCCCGGCGGCATCAACTCCATCATTCAAGTCACTGATCTCAAAGACATGCCCAAGAGAGAGCTCCGTGTTGCTTCCAACCAAATCCTTTCTCTCTTCCAAGATAATTATCCTGAGATGGTTGCCAGAAAGGTTCTCTTTCTCTCTCTTTTTTTAAAAAAAAATAATATATATATATATATATATTTGTTTAACTTGATGTTTTTTGTTTGTTTGTTTAGATTTTTATCAATGTGCCATGGTATTTTAGTGTTTTGTACTCAATGATAAGTCCATTTTTGACTGAGAGAACCAAGAGCAAGTTTGTCATTGTAAGAGAAGGCTACGTAGCTGAGACACTCTACAAGTATGTATGATGTGATGTTATTGTTAATTAATTAGGTGGTTGGGATTTTAATTAGATGTTGATTAATTTTAATTGTAGGTTTATTAGGCCGGAGTTTGTGCCGGTTCAGTATGGTGGTTTGAGCAGGCCTGGGGACTTTCAGTCAGGTGCACCAAAACCGGCTTCGGAGTTCACTATCAAAGGTGGTGAGAAAGTTAACCTTGAGATTGATGGCATTGAGGTAATTACCATTTTATTTTTTTCTCTTAATTTGAAGATTTTTAATTAAATAGTTTTTTTTTTAAAAAGAAGAAAGTTTTTGTTGTATGTACCATGTAGAGTGGGGCAACGATATCGTGGGAAATAGTGGTGGGAGGATGGGATCTGGAGTATGGGGCGGAGTACGTGCCACGGTCCGAAGGGAGTTACACGATAGCAGTGGAGAAGACACGTAGGATTCCTGCGAGTATGGAGGAACCGGTGCATAACGTGTTCAATTGTAAGGAGCCCGGGAAGCTGGTGCTGTCCATAGATAACACCGGATCTAGGAAGCGGAAGGTCGCGGCTTATCGTTACTATGTTCGTAAAGCTTAAGTTTAGTTTATAGTTTTAGTTTTTACTAGTGATCAGTTGTTATTGCTGGTTGGGTTTTATGTAACTTTAGCAATAAACACCTTGTTTTTGTTGGTAATATATATATATATATATCACTTAATATTGTATGATGAAATATGGTGAATGTTTTTAAAGAAGAGGGTAGTAGGGCCTGGTTGGGTTTGAAAAATGGAGGTGGTGGTCAAGGTCACGGGTTTGGAGTTTAGCGTGAGAGAGGGAGATGATGGCGTGTGAGCTTTACGCTTTCGCGTTTCCCGGTGAGTGAGTGGGTTGTGTCCAGTAGTTGTGTGAACAGTAGTAGTGTGATTAAAAAGTAGCGTAAATTGCGCTTGTTTCTTTGCTTGCTTTTGGTTGGAATTTGAATTTCAGTAGATATATATATATCAATTTCAAACATTTGGGGACTTTGTTGTATGAGTTTTGATGCTTCCTTTTTGGACTTGGGTTCCGTAGTAAATACTAAATATAAACAAAACATGACTCATTTTTAACCCATGGATTTATAATTTTTATTATTAGTTTATTATATAATATAAAAATATATTGATAATTATTTTAAAAATTAATTATTTTTTATTTTAAAAATTATTAAATTAAAACCAACATCTTGGTTCTGGCATAATTATTCTGTGGGATTATATCTCACTTACTTTTAATCATATATATTAGTTCATTTTACAGAATATGTTTACAGTTGGTTTTTTTTTTTTAATATAAATTGAAGTGGTGGTCTATATAAAAGATCTCATTCTCATTTATTCTTAACTTTTGAGGTTTTCATCTAGAAAATTTTCAAATAATTGCCAATTCTTTTCAATTTTATATGTTTGTTAAATAAATCAGATTTAGAATTTTTTTAAAAAAAATAGCTGATTTAAATAGTGCAAGAGGACTCGAATTTAATATATAACAACTGCAATTCGTATTGTCAGAACCCATGGTTAAAAACCCCTTTCCAGTGTGCTGTCATAGTTGCATATAAATAGGTAAATCTAGAGCAGGCATGAATTATTATTGCTTTTAACCTAAAATGAAATATTGCTTTTTGAAAAAAATTGTCCAATGCATGCATGAACTTCAATGATGACATTAAATCAAACTTTATGATGCATCAAACCACCAGAATTGTATATCTTAACCACTTTTGTAAGGTATTGTGAGAGAATTGAATAAGAGGATGAACAATAGGTACATATGAATTACATAGACCTTACAGCTCCTTAATTGCCTTCAATGCATTCATGTGCAGATATAAATATAATATAAAAAGATTTATCACTTACAGTGATAAATTTAGAACCCTAACCATGTGATGTTAAATCCTGAATAGTTCCTTTTGAGGTTTGAGTTAAAAAATTGAATTTATTTCACAGCTAAAAATATCCTAAGTGAATGCAGAGTTTCTAGTTGTAGGTGATCATGTGACACAGTAAAATCCGGAAAGAAACACAGTAATAGCAAGCTAAGGGTGAAGGCAAAGCCCAAAACTATGGATAAGGCTGGGTGTAATGAGTACTATTGAGACAAGAAGTGACACCCAAATGATTCTGAATTTGGAAAAAGCTTTTATGCCATTATGTTGTCCAAAGCTTAATTACAACTTATCCAGAAAAACAAACAAACAGATTGCATGTGCAGCAGCAGATAAAGAAATTAAAGTAATTAAAGTAATTAGATTGTCCACTATTTTTAAATTTTGATCAGTTCTTTTTTGCAGACATAAGAAACACTGCTTTTAAGATTAAAGCTAGGATCTTTAATGTATTCTATACTAACAATATCTGCAGCATTATAATTAAAAGTGTAAACTGGGAGCACTAAAAAATGGAGAACATAACCTGCTTCTTCTCACACAGAAATAGCACTTGGGTATAAACCAGAGGATGAGTTTTCTGCCTAATAATGAAAGAAAAAACAATGAAAAGACAATCACTACTAGCAAACACTTCGAACAAGTGATTACTTGGAAAATGCACAAACTAATCTCTGCCAAATTAAATAGCAGAAGTCAATACATACCTGTGCTTGCTTGCTCTCTCTGACTCTTTGAGATTTGCCCATTAATATGCAAAGAGGTCAACCATCTTGTAGACACTACAGGTTAAACATCAACAAAAGATATCCTTGTGTTTTTAACTATTCACCAAAAAACATCTAACATGCAAGTCGGATAGAAAGATTGATAGTCTCATCGGACGAGCAATCACAAGTTTTCAATAATTTCAATTGGGACATGCCATAGACAAGTAAACGCATAACGGGTACCCTGTACAGCCAGCCCATAGACATGTGTTTTCTATGTTATCTATGAAAATTCTGAAAGGCAACCAAGAGGGAAGATGTGCAAAGGAATCAACAAGGAACTATCGAATATGCAGAACACCAGAGTCTCTTAAAAAATGAATCAGGGCATGCTGTGTAATAAATGGCAACAACCTTTTTTTTCTTCCTCAATCTTGACCAAACTCCACCTAAAAAAACTAGGAACAAATATTGCAAAGCCCTTGAAAGAACAAAAATCAATTAAAGATTCAGAACTATGTATATCAAAAGAAATTGGATTCACAATTATAACAATAAAATTTCTAAACCTTTGTTAACTACAATTGAGCATACATTTATGGGAGTAACAATCCTAAAGCTTCCTTAACTACAATTGAGCAGAGCAAACAAAAGAATAATGAAGAGGAGCAAAACGAATCAACAGATAAAAATTGCAGGTGTATGAATTTGTAACTATGAACTCTATGATATTGCAAATTAATCTATTACCGATCACCACCACTGATGAACAAGCACCCCACTCTCCCTAAGCGACGAGAACAACTCCAAGCATTGCCCATATGTGTTCTTATACTTGGGTGATCTCTCCCCGGGGCAGCATCTCTGCCACCGATTATAATGGCACTCCAGAAACAACTCGTCAATCAAGCAAATAGCTCCAGTTTCAAACAATCTCGGCACCAGATCAAACTCTGTCCCCTCAATATCCATCTTCACAACAACAAAGTCCTTCTCCGAGACCGTACTCTTCAACCACTCGGCGAAATCAAACCCATGAATAGAATGCAAGTCATTTGATGCCAAACCATTGGCAGAGTCTCCAACCGAAGGTCTAATCCGCCCCATTCCACGCCCGAGGCTCTTCTTCTCGGCCTTCTGGTCTAGTTCATGATTGACCTCGAAGGTGAGTGTCTCATTCCTCACCCACGCAGCAAAGGGCAGCAAGCTCACACCTTTCTTCTTTGCATACTCTTCATGGAAAGCTCGGTCAGCTTCAATGGCATAAATCTCAAAAGTTCGGTTTTGTTTTGGGTACTGTTTCTTGAACCAGCTCCCAATGCTGGAGCCGTAGCTCCGAGCACCAATGTCGATGTATACATACCTTCTCTTGAAGTTAATGTCCACCATGGAAGGCAAGTACTTGACGTTTTTGATGTTCTTCTTGAGAGTAATCCATGGCTTCAATGGCTCCTCTTGGATCAGAGGCTCGGCGGAGGCAAGGATTCGGAGCTTATGATCAGGGACGACCGAGCATTCGTGCACGGAATCACCATTATCGATCTCAGAGCCTGGTTGTTTCTGGAGAATGATCTCGCGGAGCTTCATGGAAGAAAGGGGACCGTCAATCTCATGCGAGCGGACGAGGCGGCAGGAAGGGAAGAGATCAAGGAGAGAACGAAGGCTATAGGCGTCCCCGGCGGAGGCGGTGTGGATCACTATAAACCCTTCGGGTTTCAGCGTCCGAGAAATCTCAACAGCGAGATCCACAGGTCGGGGGGAAAGCTCGATGTGATTCGCAGAGAAAATGAAATCGAACGACGCGTTCTTGAATGGCTGGCTATAGAGGTTGCCGGAAACAACAAGCGGCGGGGAGCGAGTGCGAGAGATACCGACGGTGTTGGAGACGCCGATCTCCTTCAAAGCGAGGACCTCATGTCCGGAGGCGGAGCCGACGCAGAGGGCTTTGGATGCGGGTGAGATGAATCCCTCGGCAGCGAGGGTTTGGAACGAAGAGGAGTAAAAGTCGACGGCTTTGCGCCATTCCCGGCTGGTCCAGAGGTCACGCACGACGCCGCCGTCGGTGTGACGGACGTAAGCGGCGGAGCCGCCGGCAGAGACAGTGAGAGAATCAGAGGAAGAGAAGAAGCAGGACTCACCGGAGCAACCACCGCCGCCGCGGATGGTGACAACGTAGGCAAATGGAACAACGAAGGCGATCACTCCGAGAATGAGAAGCCGAGCGAGGAACCGCCGCGCCGGCTTCGCCGGAAGCTCCATCGCGAGAAAGAATCCGATGAAAACCCTAAAGAAACGATGGTTATCGAGAGCAAAAGCGGGCGGCGGTGTGGTTACCGCCGATAAGGAAGGTGGCTAATGGCAACGATGGTAAATTAGATGAGAGATGAAGGGCATAATCGTAAAACATAGTAGTGATTCAGCGAGCTTTTAACCGTTCATCGTTCGGCGAAAGGTGTCGTCTTCTTCGCTTCAAGCGGTGATCTTATATAGGCTATCAAGGGCTGTGGTTTTAGATTTGCCACCGAGGTTGTCGTAAATATCCGAAATGCCATTTTGGTTTTATGCATTTTTAATTAGTTTTAGATAAATTGGCTGTTTAATGAATCAATCACGGAATTATCTAAAAAATCATTTGTAATTATTTTCCTCTTTGTGGGTGATTTTTTTTTTAATTTGTCAAAATAAAACTATAGCTATGAATTAAAAATTGATTATTCAGTCAGTAGATTTTTATCTGGTGATATAAAATTTAGGTTATAGATTATTCAGTCAGTAGATTTTTATCTGGCGATATAAAATTTGGGTTTTAGATTTATATCTACAATCATAGATCTATTATTATTATTATTATTGCAAATGTTTGAGGATATAAGCTCTTTGATTTGGGGTGGGATTTTCATTAAAGCATAATTTAAATATATTTTAATAAATTGGATTAAAGGAATGGCGGGGGTGGTAATTAGTGGGAAATAGGTGAGGAGTTTTTGGGGAAATGAGTGCTTGGCATGGTGACAGTCAAAGCGCGTGTGAAGAGAGTTCTCGAGAGAGGGTGGCACGCGGGCGAAATGGAATTTGGCCGTTGATGATGCTGAAACGTAAGGGTCGTATTGGGGCCTACACGTATCCACCTCTTTAATACTTTAATTAGTGGCTTTTTTAAGCTAATAATTACCTCTTTTAAATATTAATTAAAAAGATTATGAATAATTATATCATATGTACATTTCATCCATTTTTGGATATTTTATGTGAGTAATAAAAGTTATACAATAAATTAATTAATTAAATTAAATTATATATATATATATGTGTGTGTGTGTGTGTGTGATTGGAGGAGTTTTATGAATTATGTAAACTTTGAATGTATAGGTTAAATCTTCGTAAAATTTTCCCAATATGCATGCACAAATAAGTTTTATATTTTTCTACGTCCCGATAACAAAGACATATCATGAGCTACTTTATAGTATTTATTTATTTATTTACTTATTGATAATTTTTTTTATTTTTTTAAAAGGATATGTTTTGTCACAAATTGGATTTTATATAACCTCTTTATTCTAACTCAGACAGAAATTGATTTGTAAAAAATCAATACAAAATTTTGGATTCATAATACCACTATGTGTTTTTTTTATATATTAAAAATATTTTTTTAAAAATAAATAAATATATAAATAATAATAAAGAAAAAAAAAAAAAAGTATAGTGATAAACTATTAATAATTATTTTAATAAAAATGAATTCATTATTCAAGTAACAAAATCAAGCTTGAACTAGAATACATTGAATCAAAATAGAAATGTGGTCCATAAATAAAATAAAAAGAATGTATAATGATATACTATGAATATTTATTTTTTTAAAAATGAATTCATTATTTAAGTAACAAAATCAAGCTTGAACTTGAATACATTGAATCATATTAGAAATGTGGTCCATTCCCATGATTTGGACTCAGGACATCTCACCTTCAACCATTTAGAGTTTCAGGTTATAAGACATGGGACCCATTCATGCACTTTGTATCCAATGGAATGATTGGGAGACAAGAGTGAGTAAGCTTTTTGTCATCATTAAATATTATTAGAATATTTTTCCTTTCTATTATCTTTTGATTAATATTAATTAATATCCAAGGAAGGAGATGTTTAATCAAATATCAATTAGAGAAAAGAGTCCATAGATTATTGATTGGGACCTTAATAAAAAAACATATGGAAACATTAGCATGTGAAACAAAAGCTGGCTGCCAACCTCTTTCATGCAACGTTCAAGGTACGTTCTTTTTTTTTCTTTTCTCTAATTATAAAAGGAAAAAGACTTGCCAACAAGAAAAAAGAAGGGGTTTTCGTTTGATTACAGCTCATTATCTGATCTTTATTTATTTTAAAGAACTTTGAGATGGAGTTACGGACATGTTACTTAAATTGGTTGGCCATTTTTGTCACATTGGTGCAAATAATGAGATTTTGAGGTGGTTGTGGTTGTGTTGATATATATATATATATATATATATATGTCTATATAACGGAATAAAATGAACTTTTATTTTTTGTTTTATACATATTTTGTGTGGGTGTGTGTTTGGAGTTTTAAAATGACAAAGTTTGAAACAAATATATTTTAAGCGAAATTTTCACATTTTTAGTCTTTAAATTCTAATATTTCCTAGATTGATTTTTTTTATATATATTTATATGCGTTAAAGTGCATTAAAAAAACAAACATGGCTACAAGATATTTATAAAAAATATAAAAGTATAATTTAATAGCCGAATGCATTAAAAAAAAGAGTTATATTTAAAAGCTGTTAATTTTAACCTTATTTAAATTAAGTACATGATGATATTAACAGAACAAAAGAATTCTATATTAATCTTGATAAGTATTTTGAATAATGATTTTCGTTAAGATTTAAAGTAAAATTAATTATTTGAAGGAAATGATTCTAATATATACTAAGATCTGTGTCTTCATTCTATTGTTCTTGTGAATATTCAACCAACCCGTCCATATAATAGAATGGCATTGATTGAAGTTCCACAATTATGGTTATATCACCATTATCCTTGATTATAGGACTGTGTTATGGCGAAAAGTACAAAATTTCACTTTCGTTGCTAATTATATAATTAACATGACTTAGATGTTATATTCTGATAATTTCTAGTTGAGTTTAAAGTTTATTTTAAATATCAACATGGGTGATCGAATATCTTTTTACATTATTTCAATTATATCATATATGCTAGAAAACAGTACAAACATTAATATGGAGCATGACAACCACAACAAAAACACAAATGATATAATAAACAAAAGAAATTAACATAAAAAACATCCATTAGGACTGAAGAAATCTAACCAAACAAGATATAAAACATACAAAATATCATATACTACCCTAGTCCGGGAAGGCAAAAATAAGAGGGATATCCCCTCTAGGTAGCTACCGTAGACTTTTCAAACGTAGTAAAAAAACAATATATATATATATATATATATACTACAAAATTACCATAACTATAAATATAAATATAAATATTACATTAAGCTAATCATTATATCATACAAAAATTTGGTCGAATAAATGTGTATAAATATATAAAATATGTAACCATTGATTTTGGCTTTTATATAAATTTTTTTTAATAAAAAAATATTCTATTATTTTTTCCACATAAAATTTCATATTCTTACCTTTCACTGTATTCATGGAGTCAAATTTTTATTTCATATCTTACATATTTGTTAAAATTTTTACTCAAAATTTTTAGAATTATCTTTTTTTAAGTTAGTATTTCATTTTTCATTTCAATTTAATTACTCACCACATAACCTTTCATATTTCTTTCCAAAAAACAATGCATTTTTAAATAATTTTTTTTAATAAAGAAATAAATAAATAATTTTTCGGTTGTCTTTCACCATGAGACCCGGTCCAACCAATAACAATAATGACTCATAAACGTTACCCTCCAAAACAAACTCCATTAAAAAGCCAAAAAAATTATAAATATTTTCTCGGACATAAACGCAAAAAAACCAGAAACAGCAATCGCGCTTCATCTCTAGTGATTCCCATCCCTCGCGCGCAAGCAAACCAACGATACAACCAACACCTCCTCCGATCCAAATGGCCTCGCTCCCCGATCCCAAGCCCCCTCCTTCCGGCGCCGCCGACCTCGAGAACCCCGTCGCCGACCCCGCGAACCATCATCTGCCGACCCCGCTGTGACTTCCGTTGTTCGCCGGTGGAGACGTGAGGATCTCACCGAGAAGGCTGGATTGATCCTTAGAGGCTTGGGAACCCTCTTCTCTGTCCTCGCTTTCGTCGTCATGGCTTCCAACAAGCATGGTGACTGGCAGGACTTCGATAAATACGAAGAGTATAGGTATTGCTTTGTTTTGTTCTCGCTTTTGTGATTGATTTTTTCTATTTGTTATTTCGTCGAACACCTGGTTTGCGTTTTGATTGTGTAGGTATTTGGTGGCTATCTCGGTGCTTGCGTTTCTCTATTCCGCTGCTCAGTTGGGGCGGCAAGTGCACCGGTTTAGTTCCGGCAAGGACTTGTTGTCGCCGAGAACTTCGGTGTTCGTGGATTTTGGTGGTGATCAGGTTTGTTATTGATTCAGTTTTGCATATTTCTTTCTTATGTTAATTTGTAGTGTGTTTGATTCATTGATATGTTTGTTCCTGTTACAGTAGTGAATTTTGCATTCTGTTCTGCAATTTTAGGAATCTAATATATATATATATATATATATATATATATATATATATATATATATATATATATATATATATATATATATTTTGGAGTGGAATTTAATTGAATTGTAGCTCTTGATTGTTATGGTTATCAACTGTGTATAGGATTTGTAGCTTTCTCTCATGTTGAAGTAGCTTGATTCGTTGATATGTTTGATCCTGGAAGAGAAGAGCAAATTGAAATTCAATTGAATTGTAGTTCTTGATTAATATAGTTATGAACTCATTTTGTTTTCCACTGTAATCCAATCTTCTGAATTTGCTGTTTTCTCTGATGTTAAAGCTACTTGATCATTGATTTTTGGACTCTGGGAGAGTAGTGAATTGTGTATGCATTCTGTTCTGCCATTTGAGGAATTCTATGTTTGCTGTAAAATTCAATTGATTTGTAGTTCTTGATTGTTATAATTATCAACTACTTTTGTGTTCCAGTATAATTCAATATTGGGAGTTTGCGTTAGTCTTGGGGAAGTTTTATCTATTATTTGCATTGTCAGATTATGCATGCTCTGATTTTTTAAGAATTTAAATTAGTTTCCAGTTGTTAGTTTTCTAGTTTTCATAGCAGAAGATTGTTAAAAAAAGAAAGTTTGTTCATTGGGAATTAGGGAATTCCAAAACTGAATTCTTGGGGGATCAGTGCTCCATTGTCTTTCTCATTTTTTGAATTTTTTAAACCACAGAATGCTTCAAAGTTAAGTTGCATTAGTACATTCAACTGGATTTGTTTTCCTTTATTTGTTGTGAACGGTGTGCTTTTTTTATCAAGGAAAAATAGACAACAAGAAAATTGGAATTCTCTTTCCCTTTTTGTTTTCTAATGAAGTGAAGGATTTTGCTCTAAAACAATCCTGTGTATGTGTCAATCTTTATTAAATTCTCATTCAGAGAGCTTGCCATTGTGTATTTTCGCTTCAGTAATAGCTTTGGGCTGTAGATCATCAAAACACTACACGTCTTTGCTTGAAATAAGCACAATAGATGCGTGACTTAAAATAGAAAGGTTGCCCCAAATTGAAACATATGAAGTGGCCGTGCCATACCAGCATGTAGTAGCATAACCTTTATTTATAAGTTGAAATATGTGTTTGCAGTCAGAAAAAGTAAATGGAAAAAAAAAAAAAATCAAATGAAGTTTTCATATGGGCAAAATAACAATATTAATGCGGCTTCCATTTGTATATTCCAATTAAAAGGACCCATATTGAGAATTTGAACTTGCAATTCATCAATGATATTGCATAGGCACACTAAATGCATGACTTAGAAAAGGTGAAACAGATTATAGAACATAGCAGTTACCAAATTGTAATATGAAGTAATTAGCATTATTTATATCGAAAAATGCTTATAGACTTTGTATATACTTTGCTGCATTGGTTCATCATTGTATACTAATCAACTGTGAATTTTTCAGATCATCGCTTACTTGCTAATCTCGGCAACATCAGCTGCAATACCGATGACAAACCGAATGCGACAAGGAGCTGATAACCTCTTCACAGATGCATCATCAGCTGCCATTAGCATGGCCTTCTTTGCATTCGTTGCACTTGCTCTATCAGCCATGCTATCTGGATATAAACTCTCTAAGCAAACTTACATATAAAGATATCATCCATTGTTTCTTCTTCTTCTTTGTGTTTGCATTTTTCCATTCCATATGTTGATTTGATTTTATTGTTATCAATTATTTTGTTGTGTTGTTGTATATCCATAGATTTGTCTATTACTTCATCTTGTTGTAAAACATTTATTAAATTAAATTTGTGCATTTTATATACTCTTAGCAAATTGTTGAATGCGACATGTCTGGCGCATTTTGTGAATTATGATTCACATGTTTGGGCTGAGAATAATACGAAGTTTTTTAAAAATAAAATTTAAAAAATAGGATGATAAAAGTGAATAAATTATGAATTTATTAAAATTAAGAAAAACAGAATAAGAAAATGAAAACTATGCAACAGAGATATTTTCAACTTGTGTTGTCAAGATATTTTTAAACATATTGACATAAAGCAATTGTTTGATTGTATACCTTATAATTGACGAACTTATTCAATTAAAAATTATAGTATTTTTTATTAGTTGTATATTAATACAGACAATCAGATGTATCAGCTAATTAGCAGAAGTATAAGATTAAAAAAAAAAATCAAAAAAGTTGTTATTCCTTTTTTTCTTAAAAAAAATTCTACTTAATTTTTGTTTAAATTATATTTTAACAAAAATTAATTGGCCACTTTCTAATGCTAGTTAGTTAGGTAAACTTCCCATCCCTAAATTCCACTGTTTTTAGAGAAAATTCTTTTAATTATATCTAAACTATAACTGTTAATTATTTGATATAAAATTTTTAAGCTCATCTTCCCTTGAAATTTTTTTTATGTTACGAATATTTAGGATCTTTTCTCTGGCCAAGTTTTTCAACACCTAAAACGTCACCTCTCTATTTAAAATATTCTTCCCCATTATTTATAGCTCATAAAATAAATAAAAATTTTAAAAAAATTCCAAAAATTCAAGCATTATCCATCCAGACACTTTATAGTCTACTTTTCTCTTAAAAAATATCTTTAAAAATAATTATAAATAATAATAATAATAATAATATTCCCTAACAGACACGCATGCCACAACCCATCAATCAATGCCATCATCTTGTGCCACGTCAACCAATCGGACGGATGACGACGGTGACGTGTCCTTCAGAAAACGACAACCAATACCATGTGCTATACCCTCGGTATTACCCCGATATTTTTCTCTTCTTTTTTACGAAAACCCCCTCCTTTTCCAACTTATTTACAACATTCTAACACTACTCCATCTCTTAAATTATAGATTTTATGGGGGCCTTTTCGCGACTTTTCTCGTTATATAAACAGTGAAACCCTATCTTCTTCTTCATCAGTGAAGCAGGGAAACAGTAAGAAGAGATCGAGAGATGGATGTGATCTCGGGGAGGATGGCGTCGACGCTGAATCCGAACGCGGAGCCGTTCGTGCCGGCGGTGTATAGATCGGTGGAGGACTTCTCCGATGATTGGTGGGCTCTTGTTCAATCCACGCCTTGGTTCCGTGACTACTGGCTCCGTGAGTGCTTCTATGAAGAGCTTATTTCCGATGCGGACCTTGATCTTCTTGGATTTGACGATCCTGAACTCTCCGACGTCGAGGCTGATTTGCTTTTCCACTCTTATCCTTCTCTTCAGCGTAAGGGGGGAAATTTCTAGGGTTTTGTGGGTTTTTTTTTTTGGGGGTGTTTTTCTGGTTGAATTGTTTGGAATTAAATTGATTGAAATGATGATTGGGATTGTAGAGGAGGAGGAGAAGAAGAGGATGGAGGTGATGGCGTGGGGGACGGACAAATGGAAGGGGATTAAAGGGCGGATGGAGGTTCCGAAGAACAACAACGAGAAGGCGGCGAAGATCGTGAATTTGAGGGTGAGTCCTCGGATGATCCAGCAACCACGGTGAACTGACAGAGATCTCTGTCACACTGTGAGTGGGTGAGTCTTGCGCCTTTTTGGTTTTTAATTTTTGTAAATTATGTTGTAAATTTTGCTGACTTTTGGAAGGAATAAATGAAACTCTTCCCACTTTTTATTTATGGATTAAAGGGTTTATTATTATTATTATTATTTTATTTCTTTGGAGTTTTTGAATGATTTTTTTGGTGTTTATAATGTGTTGTTAATGTTAATTTTAATTTAATCAATTCATTAATGTTGTATGGATGAGTTGTTCACTGGAATTATTTTGGGAAATGAGTTTTTTTTTAAAATGTTGTGGAAGGAAAATATTCAATAGATCAAGATAGTAATTTTTTTTAAAATAAAATAAATAAATTATATTTATATATATATATATATATATATTGAACGCGTAATAAAATCGAGTACGAAATGGACGGAACGTACGGAAATGAACGAAAAACATGGGTAAATTTTTTTAAGTAAGTTATTAAACTTTGGTTCATTTTTATTTTGATCATTTAACTTCAATTTGTATCAATTTGGTTACTCAATTTTAATTTTATTTCACTTTGTAGTAAATCAAGATATTTCAACCTCTAAATAAATGATGTGGTTGTTTTTTGATGACGTGAATATCTCTAATTGGTTGTTTTTTTGATGATGTGGACATCTTTAATAGACTTAATAATGTGTCAATAAGAGGACTAACTTAGATTTTTAGATAGTCATGTAATCAATTGGGGATTAAAATCTTTGATTTATTATCAGTTGAAATTAAATTAAAGTTGAGTGATTAAATTGATATAAATTGAAATTCAGTGATCAAAATGAAAATGAGTCAAAGTTTAGTGACTCACTAAAAAATTTACTCCCGAAAACACCGAGTGAAATTATACTCGTAGAAAAAACACAAACATAAACACAAAAATACCAAAAGATAAGGTGCTGAACACAATATTACTAATCTTTGTTGAGATTCCTAAAATGTTAAACACAATCATTATTCTTCGTTGAGATACATAGGAGTTATGCTGTCCTTGCTGCAATTTTTTGTGAATCCAACGAATTTCCTGCCATTTGTTCAGATAAATAATTTAAATGAATCTGATGAATTTCCTGGCATTTAGCACATTATCCATTAAATAGAATAGAAAAAATATGAAAAATAAAAAATGCGAAAGTGTGATGCAATTGAAAAGGTTATTATTTCTTTGTACCCAATAGTCTAATAAATTAGATGAATAAAACTGTTCTCAAGATCTGTCAATCTAAGTTTAATGTCTCCCTAGTTATAGACCAAATTTTCCTTACGAGACTACTGAGTGGAGGGTGTGCTCAGAATGTTAAGTAAAACAGTGAAATAAGTCTAAATTTTAGAAGCTAATTGACATTTAATTAGAATATAATCTACAAATTCCTTTGCTTCGTGGCATCATATGCTTGTAGTGGTCGAGATTTTGTTATAATCACACTTTGCAAGGTTTTTCTAAGATCATGATTTTATTGTTTCAGTAAATCAATTGAAAATTTTAATTTTAAATAAGACAGACTCTTTTCTAAGTTTGTTAAGAGACCATCTAAGGCCACTATCATTTTGGTAATTGTAGAAGAATTTAATTGAGAAGATCCTATTCTTGTTTTTATAATAAGATTTTAAGTTTGTACATTTAATTAACACTGAGATGGCTTGGTCATGAACTTCAAAAAAAGCGCAAGATGGACAATTAGTAATAAACAAAATTCATAACAGTAAGTGTTGGGAGGACTTAAGGCTTCACTTAAGACCCCTTTCGGAAGCACTAACACACCCGTAGATGTCCCAATAACCTGTCAAGGTTAGTCTCCAAAACACATGCAAAGATATGGCTATAATAGAGAAAGAAAGAAAAACACACACAAACCACGACACAGTAATTACATGGAGTTCGGCCCTCTTGCCTACGTCTCCACGGGAGTCGGGAATTAAAATCCACTATGAAGAATATCTCCGATGGCTTCAACAACTCTCAAGCTCGTTTCAAGAAAAAAATAATAAGAAAATCCTGACTTATATATATCTCATCCCCAACTCAATGAGAGATAATCTTATTAGCATATATTATATGTTAATATATCCTTATATACTAACATAATAATATATGCTAATATATCCTTATAAAACATAAGTCAACATGTGACTAACATGCACATGCCCACAAAGCCACTCATAATTATTTCTTATCATTGTTTCTCTTCACAGTAAAGAAGGGTGCATGCACCGATCAAAAGAGATTGAGCCAAATGTGTCACCGCGGGATGGAGCTTGTGGCAGATGTTTCCGAACGTCTCACTCCACGGCGGACTGTCGGCACCAAGTGGTGTGTCTGCTACTGCTCGGAGTAGGACATGTTGCTCGCTCGGTGTCCGGTTGAGGATCGGCGAAGCCCACGGCGAGGAAGGTTCACGTCAGCTCAAAAGTCGCTGAGTGGTAAAGGTGGGATCTTCGTAGTCGGAGAGGGTGGTCAGGAGGATGCCGGAGAAGGAGACGAAGTCCCAGGGAAGAGTGGAAGGGGAGATGCTTGACGGGAAGAAGGATAGACGAAAAATCAACCGGGCTTCGCTTTCTCTCGCGTTATCCCCAGAGAGTTATGAGTTGAGGGAGGAGTTGGCCAAGGTTGTTGTTCTCTCGGTGGTGGGTGGACATGTGAACGATGGGAGTGTGCTGCAGATCCTACCTTCGATCCTTAACTTCAAGATGGCAGGTCCGGCGGTCCCCTTGAACGAGAACTCTTTTCTCCTGCCGTTCGAGAACAGGGATGTCGTTCGGGAGGTGGTAAAGCTCAAGACATTCGATGCTATGACAAGGGACGATAAATGTAGGTTGAGCTTGGCACATTGGATCGCTGGAGTCAGCCTCCCTACGATGCCGACGGGAAGGGAAGTGGATCTCGATTGGAATCTCCCGCTCCACGGTGGTGCTGAGCATCATCGAACAGGTTATACGGTCGGCGGGCGATCTTATCGCTTTGTCTAAAGCGTCGGAGCCTCATAAGAAGTTTGTGAAGGCTCTGGTGAGGCGCCGACGGGAGGGAGTGGAGTTGCGGATGGAGCCTCGATTTCTCATTTCGGGCTTGAGAAGGTACCATGTTCTTCTCACGGAGGAGAGAGGGGTTCCGCGGAGTTACGTGACCGGGGAGATATGTGCTGTGGGAGACGGCCCGGAATGGGGGAGTCATTGCTACGGAGCTACCTGCTTCTCAGCGGGAACTACCGGCTGAGAGACTGGGAGGGGATGAACGGAGTAGGAGAATTATGGCGGAGAGCTCGGGGGAGTGTTGAAGCAAGACAGGTGGGCCGGATAGAGGAGGAGGGCTAACGATATTGCAGCACCGAGCTGACGAAAAGAAGGAGCAAGGAAGCTTACCTCCGTCGGTATCTCTGTCGGTTGAACGTAGCTTCCATGGAGAGGGTAACGTTAACATTCCGTCGGTCGAGCTAAGCTCCCGCGAAGAAGGCTCACGTCTGAACCTTCACAGTGAGCTACCGGGGGGAGGAACCCGCCGACCGACCGGCCTGGGTCGGACCGTTGGTCACTGTGGGAAGACCAGTGGGGCTTGGGTCTCTGAGCTTGTGGGAGAGAAGAGACGTGAGTCAGAGAAGGGGAGTGGCTCGATGGAGTCACGTGTCGAGTGGAGAGTGCGATGCTCGGCTGCTGGGTCTCGAACAGGACCGTGACACGTGGCAAGTTGCGAGAGGTCGAGGTTGTCGCTGCTGACGCGGAAGTTGACGAGGTTGTCGCTGACGAGGTTACAGCTGACACCAGGCAAAGGTTGACGCGGATGTGGACGAAGTTGGTGTGACTACGGAATTATTGCTGGAACAGGTTAAAGGAAAGGAGGTGATTAAGGGGAGCCGTTTAATTGGATCGGGCCAGCGGTTGGGTTTAAACCCAATTGAAATTGGTTCGGGGTCCGATTGGAACCTGATGGGCTTGAACCCAATTGCAGAGGAAGTGGGCCATGAAATGGGCCTGATTCAAGTGAATGGGCTGGAGATTGCTACTAGTGGGCTAAATCATCCTATCCTCTTATGCGAGGTGGATAGGGGATTGATGGGATATCTTTACTGCTCTGGGTCACTGGTAGGTCATGCGGTTGACCCAAATCTCGGGGGAGGACACTCAAAGACGGTGGCGAACCCACTGCCGGTGGGTGACATTGGTGCTTTTGATATCCCTGGGAATATTGATCTCGGAGATGTCACGGTGTACCCAGAGATGATGCCTCCTACAGGTTTTACTTAGAAACTCTCATAGGGGGTATGGGCCCTTTTTCCTGCCTGTTTGAGGGTAGACAGGGGTGGTGGATCGAGGGTTCCAGAATTGCAAGAGGGGAAGGGGGACTCGCTGTCGGCAGAGAAACTGACCTCAGATGGGGAGGATGACTCGAATGACTCGACCTCGGAGTTTGAGAGAAATCTGCGGGAATTGCTACCAGGATTGCAAGAGCATAGCTCGGTCGGTGGCAAAGACCCCCCATTGGGCTCCAGAAGAAGCAAGAGACAAAAGAAGCCGTCTTCAAGATTTAATGCAGAGGCGTGGTTTATCCCCGAACCGCCAAGATCAACTAAGAAGAAGACTGTGCAAGAATGGGTGCATGAAGGTACAACACATAAACCTCTTCTTATTTCTGACTGGACTAATGAACAACTTATCAGTTATTGCAATGCTTGCGGTATTGAATTTTCCGACTCTGCTAGTGTTAGTTTGAATAGCCTACGTTTACTAGAGTTGGCCCGCACGAACCAAGTGGCAGGTCAGGCGGAGACCTCGTCTGAGGTCCGCGTACCACATCAGTGTTTATGAATATTATCACATGGAATGTTAGGGGCCTGGGGAGACCGGCAAAAATATTCCTGGTTAAGGATTTTCTCTGTCTCCACCATGCGGATGTGTGCTGCTTGCAGGAGTCCAAACTCGATTCGGTTTCGCAAGCTGTGTGGAGGGAGATTGGGGTTCTAGGTTGGATCAATTCGCGGTCGCCCCGGCTGATGGGACGTCGGGAGGGATGATTGTCGGGTGGAATAGCGCTAATATCGTAGGGAAAATTGAACAGGTAGGGGTTTTTAGCATAACACTGGAGTTTCGCGACAAGAGAGACAACTTCTGCTGGAGATGCACTTCATTTTACGGTCCTATTGCGAGAGACCTTAAAATTGGGTTCTGGGAGGAGTTAAGGAGTTGTAGTGGTGATCCCCTAATTCCCTGGGTACTATGTGGTGACTTCAATGCCATTTTCTCCATTGAGGATAAACCGTTTGGTGTCCTAAACCTGCGGGATCTTCATTCTGCTAATCGTTTTCTTCAGGACGTCCATCTTTGTGAACCAACGGCGGTTGGGAGGAGATATTCTTGGACCAACGGGCAGGTGTACCCTACTTGGGTGAAATTGGACAGATTTTTTGTGAACGTCGCCTGGTCTGAGCGCTTCCCATGTACGGTCCAAAAATAGTCTACCCTAGGCTAGGATCGGATCATGTTCCCCATTCGGCTCGAGAGTGGGGGAGCAACGCTCTATTCCAAGAAAATTTAGGTTCGAGCTAGTGTGGTTTACGACGGAGGGTTTTATGAACCTTGTGCAGCAATGGTGGATGGAGATGACTCCTGAAGGCTGTGGTGCTTTTGTGGTTTCCAAGAAACTTGCTGGTCTCAGGGAGCGGCTAAGGAGATGGGCCAAAGTTTGTTTTGGGTCTATCAAGTTAAAGAAGCTTAATCTTCTACATGAGGTGGAGAAGTTAGATGTCCTTAAGGAGGCTAAGAAATTGTTACCGGGTGAGCTTGCTCAGGAGCTCCACCTTTTGAAATCGTTAGATGATATTCGCAAGCAAGAGGAAATTTACTGGCTGCAAATGTCGAGGCTTCAGTGGGTGCAGGAAGGTGACGGGAACACTAAATTTTTCCACTCGATGGCGAATGGGAGGAAATGTCGGAACCTTATCCCGGGTTTCTTTCATAAGGGTAGGCTCATCTCGGACCCAAAAGAGGTGGGAAGGATGTTTGTTAATCGGTTTCAACAACAATTTGGAAGCAAGCGAACGTGGAGACTCAAGGTGGACTTCTCTAAGCTCATGACAAACAAGAGACATGTGGATCTGACTGGGCTGGACAGGCCTTTTACAATGATTGAGGTTAAGGAAGCGGTCTCAGTCTAGGGGGGATAAAGCCCCTGGACCGGATGGATTTTCGATCCACTTCTTCAACAATTTCTGGGAGACGGTCAAGGATGACATTTTCAAGCTCTGTGAGGATTTCTATTTTGGAAGAGCTAATTTAGAAAGAATTAACTGGGCGAACATTGTGCTCATCCCCAAGGTGGTGTCACCAGAATCCCCGGGAGACTACAGACCCATCAGTCTTATCAATTCATCTCTCAAAATTATTTCCAAAATTCTGCATTTCTGAAGGGGAGATGCATTCTGGACAACGTGGCGATGGCTGAGGAGCTGATTTTTAGCATGAATAAAAGAAGACTTCCGGGGTACATCTTGAAAGTGGATTTCGCGAAGGCATTTGACATGGTGGACTGAGAATTCTTATTGGACCTGCTCAAAGCAAGGGGCTTTGGTATCAAGTGGATGGGATGGATTGAGAGCATTCTTTCCTCTACTAAAGCTAATGTGCTAGTTAAGGGGGCTCCGAATGGTTATATCCGTTACCGTCGGGGTCTGCTGCAAGGGGATCCATTATCACCATTGCTTTTCATCTTGGTTACTGATGTACTTAGCACAATTTTTGAACATGCCCTAGCATCAAGGGTTTTGGTGGGGGTACCGCTGGGGAATTTTCACAATAAGTGCAACCTTCATTATGCAGACGATCTCTTGATTTTCACTTCAGGTGGTTTGGAGGATCTCAGAATCATCAAGCTAATTTTATTCCTGTTCGAAGGTATGTCCGGCCTTCAGGTGAACTTATCTAAGACGTGTCTTTGCTCGGTAAGGAAAGGGGTGCACCCAGAGGAGGCAGCTGCGGGGACTTTGAATTGTAATTTAGGGTTGTTACTGGTTACATACTTGGGCATTCCAATCTCGAGAGGGAGGCCCCGTAAGCAGGATTGGGAAGGCCTAATTGCTAAAGTGCGAAAGCGCTTAACTTTTTGGAAGAGTAGACATCTTTCCATTGGTGGGTGTATTACCTTGCTAAACTCTGTGTTGTCGGCGATTCCAACTTATTGGATGTCTATCTTCCGTCTGCCAACGTGGGTGATTAAAGCTATTGACCGGATAAGAAGGGATTTATTATGGTCGGGGCCAGACATCGATAAACCCGGGTGTAGGTTAGTAAACTGGAAAGCGCTGTGCCGGGCCAAGGAGCAAGGTGGCTGGGGGATTCTTGATCTTCATCACTTCAATCTGGCTCTGCTGGGGAAGTGGTGGTGGAAGTTAGCCAATGACGGTAATTGGGGAGGAGCTGAGGTGATCCAGTTTAATTACGGTAGCAGTTGCGGGGATCTGTTCACTAAAAGGAAGGGAAGGATGTCGTTCTTCTGGCGTGGGGTCCTGAGCGTGTACCCGGTCTTACGGTGTTGTGTCCTAAGTGAAGTTAATTCTGGTGTGGACACTTTCTTCTGGAAAGATAGATGGCTCAACGGCAGAGCACCCATGTATGAATGGCATGATCAGTACAGAGGTTGTGGACAGCAAGACGCTTCTTTCAAGGATTTGGCACACTTGCTTGAGGGGCATCCTTTCTGTGAGGATGCAGATTTAGTTCAAATCAGAGATAGGTGGCGAAATAGTGGAAACGATGTGAAGGAAAAAAAAAGATGGGCTCTTAATGGCAATGGGGCTTTTTCCGTAAAGTCACTTTATAACTTCCTTAATGATGGGGGTGTGAGGTGTGAAATTGCAAAATTCTTTTGGAAAAGTAAATGTCCAAAGAAGATTAATATTTTTAACTGGTTGGTCTGGAAAAATAAGATTTTGACAATGGAAAACATGGAAATAAGACGATGTAACAAACTCCCGACAGCAACTTGTGTCATGTGCCATGCGGATACAGAATCTGTGGATCATCTGTTCCTTCAGTGTCCTGTTGCCAGGGAAGTGTGGGGCTACTTTTGCAGGCTGCTGGGCGTCCCGGAACCTCCGAGTTCAATGATTGGGGTGTGGCAGGAGTGGAGGGGGTTTGTGAGGCCCAACAGTAGGGTAGCAGTGGACTTAGTGGTCAAGGCGTTAGTATGGAATATTTGGATTGCACGCAACGATAGAATTTTCAATGATAAAATTTTGCCTGCTATTTGAATTCTGTTATGTATTAATCGTATGCTCCTGTCGTGGTTCGATGCTCTTGCAGATGAAGCTAAGGCGAAACTAGAAGATACCATGGCTACCGTCAGACGAAGCCTTAAGTTCCTTGAGCCAAGGAGCCAGAGGGACAGGGGGATAGTACGGCCGAGAAGGCACTAGATCGGAGCACGGAGTAGTCCTTTTGTCTTTCAGTTTGGGAGAATGATCCTTCATCCTCGTGGGGTGTATGTTTTGTTTCTCTTGTATCACTTCTTGTGGTAAGAGAAGATTTTGTTCACCAGGTTTTCTGGTTGGTGCTATGTACGTTGTTTCATTAATTGAAGTGGTTTATCCACCTTTTCAAAAATCAAACGATGGTCAATGATTTTGCTTTCTTTTGTCTAATTAATTAAAATTTTAAAAATTAAACTCATTGATTTCGTTATATATATGCACTAATATTTCTTCTTGTAATTTCAAGTCTTTCACTTGATTATTATATATAAATAATTAAACACTTTGGCAACAATGTATTACGGATCTTCCATAGTTCCATTTGATTGATTTAACAAAAGTAGTGTTTGAATAGAAAATAAATGTGAATTAATATTAAAAACAAATTTATCTTAATCATGATTAGAGCTTTCTTGATTCAAACAAGGCTTTAAATATGCATTAAATTAAATTTAAAATTTTATCAAGTTTTAATCGAGATTGATGAGAGACTTAGTCCTCTTCTTCCGGTCCAAGCACAACTGGGTACTATGACTTCACAAGCCCAAAAAGTTCTGGGCTTGAGAAGACAATGTTCAAAGCCGGCCCATTTAAATCCTGCGCTGATCATTCACCTAGCTGGATTTCTAATCTATGAGGATGCGTATCCTAAGTACGTTCATAGAATTCTAATCTATGAACGTTGATAGAGACCGTAGATTTCAATTCAACAGTTATACACTATATAATTAACAATATCACTTTGTTTATGGACCCTACTAAAGCATTAATTAGTATTCACTGTAACAACTTAATTGTTAATGTACTCGACTACGGACGTTCTACGAACATCCGTAGTTGATGTATTATACATCAATTATTTATTGATTATATTTTTTTATTGTAATTTACTTATTTAGCTTTTACCTGTTTGATTCAATCAAAATAAATATAATTTTTTTACAACTTATATCTGTTTTCTTTTTGTGTTGTAGTTTGCCAAGCTCAATTTTTAATGAACTGTCTTGCTGTATTTATTCCCTCATGTTGAGATCTATACTGTACTGCGAATCTTGAAAATTCTTTAAAAAAAATTTTCTTTTTTTTACAACTCAATTATGAACATATAAATAAGATGTAATTACATGTCTATGTAATTGTGTACTTTCTGTTTTTTTAGCCATTACAATATTTTTAAGAACAATTAAGTCCTTATATTTAGTCGAATTAGGTCATTTCAGTCCGCTATGTAGATAGTCAAATATAAATTACAAAGACTTAATTATACCCAAAAATATTATCGATTCAATTCAATTAAATATGAGAACTTAATTGTATCTTAAAATATTAAAAAGATTAAAAAAATACACAATTATAAGGACCTGTATGATAATTAAACTTATAAATAATAAACCATAAATCAATGACCCGAAATACCGTTAGAGGTTCTTATCGCAAGGACAACCATAATATCAATGAGAATGAGCATGAGTTATTGTTCACAGTAGAAAGATAACAAAGTGAAAATTTTGAGGAAAAAAAAATCAAATAAGTGATTTAGACAAATATCTGTTTATATTAACAGCAGCATAATGACAAGTTTAGATTGACACTGTTACGTCCTTCCAAATTAATTGAATTGATAAGTGAACCACTCCCTACACCAACTTAGTATCTTATCCAATAAACATCACATTGGCTGATCAATCTAACCATCTCTACTTCTCTTAATTACTATTATTATTATTATTATTAGAGAAAATTACTGTTTACCCCTTGATAATTTCAAAACTTTCCAAACAGCCCCTGTGAGTTTTGCATACCTCAGACAACCCTTCCTTTATTGTTTCACTTCTTTTTTACCCCTACATTATGAAATTCCATCATACATTTTTTTCATACATTTTTTTCATTCTTTTTTCATACATTTTTTCATACATTTTTTTCATTTTTTTTTTGCATTCATTTTTACATGTACTCATTTCTTAAACAGAGAGCTCATTTCTTAAACAGAGAGTTCATTTCTTAAACAGAAACCTCATTTTTTTAAAAGAAACCTCATTTCTTAAACAAAAAACTCATTTCTTAAACAGAAAACTCATTTGTTAAACAGAAACCTCATTTTTTTTAACATAAAACTCATTTTTTTAAACAAAAACATTAATATTTAAACAGAAAAACAAATATTTATGTGATAAATTAATCCTGCATATAAAAACCAATTAATCTTGGCCACTCGTACATATTTAAATAGAAACAACGATATTTAAGCACTTTTTTAAACGTAAACGCAATATATTAAACAGAAACATCGATAGTTAAACAAAGACAAACAAGCATATAAACAGAGAACTCATTTCTTAAAACGGGAGAGCTTATTTTTTTAAACAGAGACCTCATTTTTAAACGTAAACCTTATTGAGTAGGGACATTGAGTATCTCATCGTCGCCGATCTCGCGCGAACGCTGAGTGCCGAGCTCCGGATCCGCGAGCGATCTCGGCTGCCCTGCTCGTGTGGGGTCTTAAAGGAGAAATCTTTGCTCGACTTTTGGCGATCCGGCTGGCGACGTTCCTCGGCGGTCGGAGTGGTGAGGGTCTTCGTGGCGACGCTCGGATAAGAAGTGCCGAACTTGAACGAATCATTCTCGACTGCGGAGACCGCAACATGGATAGCAATAGGGTTAGGGTTAGGGATCATTCGGGTTTCGATCCATGGTGCCTAAGTCGGTGACGGGAACGGAGGGAGGAAGCGGCGCTGATGAGGGTTCAATCTCGCCGTCTTCGTCTTCGTCTTCATCATCTTCCCTGTCGTTGACCTCATCTCTTTCATCTTCTTCGTCGTCGACCTCGGGGAAGACCGCACGCTCCTCGTCATCAAGCGAAGGCATCGAAAGGTTGCGACCTTTTTTTCTCTGGCAAGATCGAGATCTAGATCGAGGTGGAGATCAAAATTCTAGGGTTCGAAATCCCATTTTTCATGCAACGTGACTGTGATTGTGAGCCGCATGCTTTGTCTCATTGGCCCAGCCCAACTGCAATAAAGAGATTTTGGGGTGATAAATACATCCCAAGAAACTCATTTCTTAAACATAGACCTCATTTCTTTAAACAAAAACCTCATTTCTTAAACAGAAAATTCATTTATTAAACAGAGACCTCATTTTTTTAAACAGAAACCTCATTTCTTAAACAGAAAACTTATTTTTTTTAAAAAAAAAACTCATTTCTTAAACAGAAAACTCATTTTTTTAAACAAAAAACTCATTTTTTTAAATAGAAAACTCATTTTTTAAACAGGAAACTCATTTTTTAAACAGAACCTCATATCTCATATTTTAAATAGAAGCCTCATTTTTAAATAGAAACTCATTGCACCCAAGGGCATTATAGTCAAACCCTGTCACATTTGCCACAACTTCCCACGCGAGGGACAATTTCGTCCAAAAAATTCCAAATTAACTCTATCAATCACTGTTAAATGTTTGGGGGGTTTAAAAAATCATTGTATTGAAAAAGAAAGGGTTTTTATGGATAACCAAATTTAAGGAGAGAATCTGTGCATATTGCAAATTTTGAGGGTGTTTTTAGCAATTTACACTTATTATTATTATTATTATTATTATTATTATTATTATTATATGACTTTCTTTTCATAATCACAACAAACTTGTACATCAATCAAATGTGCTCATTGAATTATTGGCCGCTTTTTTCCTTACTTTTTTTTTTTTTGGTTAAATAACCAATTAGAGTTTTTTTAATTTTTATTTTAATATATACCTAATATACTCCAGTAAAAACCAAATTTGTTTTAATATTCTTAAGAAAATATAACTGATTATGCAAGCAATTTTCTCATAATTGAACCGCCCTTTATAAGAATTAAGCTCAAAACTGTAAATATTACATGTATTTTTTTTTACTTCTTTCACTGAAAACTTGAGCAACAATTTTTATAATAATTTTCTTTTTACTAAAGAAATAACGAATAATAAGGTCTTTAACTGTATATTTGTCTCGCATATATAATAATAATAATAATAATAATAATAATAATAATAATAATAATAATAATAATAAGTTTGACAATATACATTTTTAAAAAATTATTTATGAATATTTATTAATAAATGTGCACATATCAAAAATATTTTTTTTCAAAAAGATAAATAAACTATATTTATAAAAAAAAATAACAATACAAATGATGCAGAATACAAAAGATGGGAGAACATGGGAGATAACATACTAGGACAAAATCTATATGGGGTAAATTTTTTGATAGGGACATCAAACTATGGCCTTTTTTTGGGGTCTAAACTATAATTTGAATCAAAATGATTACTCAATTTAAATTTTGTTTTAACAGAGAATTATCCGATATATTTTGATCTATTTTTGATAATGAAATGTTAGAAATTCTCTGTCAGTAGGTGAGATACAATTGTCAGTTGAGTAGACAACGTGTCATATATATAATAGCAAAGAATTTTCGGCATATACATCATCAAAAATAGACTGTAATTTCTTAGCTGAGTGCTCGATGAAACAAAATAAAAGTTGTATAACCATTTTAATTTAAATTAAAGTTTGACTAAAATATATATTATACATTAGTGACCTATCAAAAAAACAAATTTAGGGGCAGCGTCTTGCGCAATAACCAGCCAAAAAAAGTTTAACACTGAGAGATGTAACAAAAGGAGTGGTACAAGTGATGGTGCACATGAGATGTGCTGTCACTAATAATAAAAATCTCAACTAATGTAGATGTTACATGGGTGGTTGCTTAAGTTAGAATTGAGAGATGATGGAAAGTTAATGCTTATTTTTGTTTGTTTGTTTGTTTTTAATAAGTGGGAATACAAGTCTTAAGATTTTTTAGTTTGGTCTACACTTTTTAAATTTAAGATAGTCATATAAATTATTTTAAAAGCTACAATCAGAGGAATAAGAGTTTTGTAGTTGAAAATGCTTTTATTGAGCTCTAACTAAAACTCCTAATTTTGATATTCTATAAATGAAATATAACATCATATTAATAGTTGTCATCCACTTTGCATCCACATGGTGATATATTATCTTGTTGATGGGGTATCCGCAATAATTTCTTAGTATAAAAAATGGGATTCACATGAGAGACATGTGGCCCATTATTTTGATTCTTTATTTTGAGATTTTTTCCAATTTCCTCATAATATAAAAACTTGTAATTATATATTATATTTCATTTATATATTTCCGTGGTTTATTATGCTAAGTCAAAACTGGCACCTAGTGTTTTCTAATTAATCTGTGTGCTTTATTATTCCTGTAAATATATATATATATATATATATATA
Source organism: Dioscorea cayenensis subsp. rotundata (assembly GCF_009730915.1). Taxonomy (NCBI): domain Eukaryota; kingdom Viridiplantae; phylum Streptophyta; class Magnoliopsida; order Dioscoreales; family Dioscoreaceae; genus Dioscorea; species Dioscorea cayenensis. The sequence goes on from NC_052482.1 coordinate 18,981,877, forward strand.
TATATATATATACATGTTTTAGTTCGTGTAGTGAATTATTTTTATTTTACATGCTTTGAAATTTTTAAATATTTTTTTAAAGAAGTATATAAATTATAATTTATTAAAATAAAAAACAACGAATACAAATAGACCACAATAAAACAACTACCATTAATAATAAAGACTCCCACATACTACTAATAAATAATTTTAAAAACCAATAAAAAAACAAACCATTCAACAATAATGAAAATAAAATAAAATAAAATTATCAAAATTTAAGTTAGCACTAGAACGACTTTTCAATTCAATTGAAAGGGAGGTTAGTGAAGCTAAGACTTTGTCTAAGGGGGTCAGTGAAGCTGAAACTTTGTCTAATCAGCGATATAGCTTCTTCAAGCTTGGTTTTTATTTTTATTCATAATTATTTTTTTCATATATATATAGATATTAAATTTGATGAATTATTATGTTATCCCTAAAGTTGGACCACTAGATTGGCTTTGTTGAGCCGTGTTGTCCAAGACATTATGATTATGATATAAACTTTTGACATCTTTTGTTTCTTTTAATTTTAAACAAAAAATTTATTATATAAAAAAACAAGATAGGTGACACTGAACCATAAACAAACACAATTCTTATCATAAATTTTAACTCTTAGTGAGTTACATTATTTTGACTTTGTGGCATGTTTCAATTAAATATATTCAAACGCCCACCACTAATCACACCTTAATTTGAATAAAATTTTAAATCAATTAAATTAATTACCTCACCTTCACTAAAAAAATTAACATAACACGTGTGCAAAACGTCATTGCATTAGATTACATAGCGTGTCCAAAGTGAACCGAATCTTCTTCATCCCTTAAAGTCAATGAAAAAAATTAAAGGCGTTGACTGACCTAACAAAGTCTTTGTCTATGCGCTCTAAATCTCTGACTATTCAAACCCTTCCAACCAACCAAATAAAATTAAAAAAAAAAATTATCAATAAATTCTTTGATCAAGTTCCTTAAATGAAAGAAAATACACCAACAAATGAACAATATAATTAATCCTATAACTACCAAAATATACAAGACCATGATCAAAATTATAACACTAATAAACATCAACATAGCAATGACTCAATGAACAAGTCATCCTTTGGTTCATCCTTGGCCTTTGAAATCATAACACTCTCCAAATGCTTTTGTTGTTGTTGATGGTTCAAATAAGAAGCCATTGCATTATCATAACCTGAGACCATTCCATAGTTAACTTGAGGTTGCAACATCTCCAAAGTGAATGGACCTTGGCCTTGAGATCCACCACCACCACCCCTACCGAACATCGCCGAAGGCCTTATCGCCGTCGTGACATTAACATCGGCCGTAGAACGGTTAACGACAGCGTGACTGCCGCTTCCCCGGGCTGCCGGAACATCATGGTTGTGCTTCCCTTCATAGGTTGTGATCACTGCTCTTAAATCATGTGAAGCTCTTTCTACATGCTTCCTCACTGGACATCCCACAGTTGTACATTTGTAGTAACTCCTGAAATCAATGCAATAAAACAGTAAATATATATATACACAACATATTCAAGTTTGAACTTACTATGTTAACCTAGCTATGTGAAACCATTAGCTCACCTTGGATTTGGATTGCCTTTCACAACCTTCTGACCATACTTTCTCCACCGGTAACCGTCATCGAGGATATCGATATCACTTGTTGTTTGAACCACCACTCTTGGCTCTCTCACAGTTCTATTTCCGGCAGCTGACATGCTTTCATGTTCACCTTCTTTCTTCCTGAAAATATCATTTACATGAGCATTTGAATTATGAATATATATATTGATTATATTATATATATATATATATAGTATATACTCTAACTTACCATCTCTTAGCATCAGGTTCATTGTTATCATCATCATCAAAGTTTTCAGATCCTGTTTTGCTTCTCTTTGAGCTCATATCAACATCATCATCCTCAAAAGAGACGGAAGAGTTCTCCGGGGTGGCGGCGGAGTCTATCGGAGTACCGTATGAATGCTCGTTGGTTTCGGTAGGGGCGACGGCTTGATAAGCCTGAGAAGAAGCTGAATTCCTCCTTGTGGATTGAGGTTTACAGTGGTTGTGTGTTCCTTTGTATACAATCTCAGTTATCTGTCCATCTATAGACCTTTCAACCTTCTTTTTTGTGGGACAATTAGGGTATGTGCACTTATAGTAACTCCTTGGATTCTCACTTCCTTTAACTTGTTTTTGCCCATACTTTCTCCAATTATACCCATCATCTGACTTCTTCTGCTCTTTCATACTTGCGTTGTTGTTGTTGTTGTTGTTGTTGTTGTTGTTATTGTTGTTGTAGTCTTGTTGCAAAGTTGGAATCACTTTTTGTTCTTCATTCTATTCATAAGAAAATTAAAACAGATCTATAAGTATATATAAATATATATATGCAACATAGATATTAATATGTTAAAAGGGTTTTAGTAATACATACATGATGAAAGTTTTGCTTTGTTTGGAAGGAGAAATCAGAGAAAGGTCTGGTTTGTTTAGGTTCCTCTTTGATGCTCTGTTGCTGCTGAAAACTGCTTCTCCAGTTGAAAGATTGAGCAGGAATAGTCCCAGTGGTGGGAGAAGGCAAGATCTGAAAACAAAAAATAATTAATTAAATCCAAATTAAAATCTCATATATAATTTAGAAAGTAAGTAAATCTTCAAACAGAGAGAGATATATAAAAGAGTTATACATACATTAGAAGAAGAGAGGAGAACCGGAGAATCAAGAAGCTCAGCAGGACTAAGACCAGGAGGGATGGAAAAACAAGAAGAAGGGGAGATGGGAAGTGAAGGAGGATTGAATGACTTAAACTTTGGGACACCCCTTGTGAGAGAGAAGTTAGAAGGAGAAAGAGAAAGGTCTTCATCATGGTCTACAGCTCCAGCAAGCAGCTCAGAGAAAGAAGAAGAGAAAGGGGTGGTGGCAAAGGAGAAAGGAGGAACAGAGGAGTGGGAATTAGCAGAAGAAGATGAAGTCATAATGGATGAAGAAGAAGATAAGATGGAGAGGAGGAGAAGAGAGGGAAGGATCAGGAAGATGATCACAAGAAGGAGGAAGGTGGTGGTTTGTAGGGGGAGGATGGATGGCGAGATGCTTCCCAGAAGCAGGAGAGCTGATGGAGTGTTCCAACTTTGACTATTAGGGAAGCTAGGTTGGTCAAACCTCGTGCGTTTGACTGGATTTGTAAGGCGGCTATCTATTATGATGGCATGCATGCATGCATGCATGTATGGATGTATGTATGTATGGATGGTTGTTTCCAAGGGTTGAAATGACTGATTTGGGTTTTTGGTGTTGATGGCTTTTGAATTATTGGGTTTTGTTTATTTCATAAAAATTTTCTATCTCATTGTAATAAACCCTTCTCACATTTAAAGTTTTAAGTCAGAGATGGATATAGGTGTGAAGTGCACTTACAAATTTAACAATACTTTTATTTTCACCTTGTTTTATGTAGGTTTTGAATTTAAGATCTCTTCGAAATGAGAACCTTATGCAAGAGATCCGATACCAATAGATAAAACAACCGTTAGTATAAACCTAATTTTCATTTATGTTACTCCCTATAAATTAATTATATATATATATTTTTAGATATTTTATGGTGTTGAAAATTAAGAAAATTAACTTGAATTGAAGGATTTTATATCGGTTATCAAACTTAATTTTGTTTGTCTTAGTTTTCTTTACCGACCAAAAAAGTTCAACACTAATCGTGTTTCTAAGTATCACGGGGAATGAATAATCCTTTTAAATGATTATCTCCTACCAACCATTATCAGATTGTTTGTTTTGTTGTTGTTATTTTTTTTTTTCTACATTTATATTTTTAAATTTACTTTATTATTTCCTATCAGTTTGTTACTATATTATTTATTAGCTCTATTAAGAAGGTTGTGATTTATTTATTATAGTTCTATGCTAATTTTGTAGAAAAGTTATTTTTGGTAATAAATATTTTTATAAAAATAATTATTTCATTTTTATTTTGATCAATGTTGTGAATGAACATAAAAGATGGATAATGTTTTTTGACGGTGGAGGGCCATCCTGGTGATGTGGGACAAAACTTTCAGCCTTGTATTTCCACATGGATTTTTTTAATTTAATGCTTTTTTTTTTTGCCCAGATATTTCTCTACAGTACTTTTAATAGATATTTTCATTTTATTTTTTTTAATTATGGTTTTAATTTTTTTTTAAACGGCATCTTTGTTAAACTCAGATGTAATCTTGATTCTTGTGCATGTTTTTTTTTTAAATAGATGAATATGATTATACCAAACCTCGGCTGAAAAAAAACCCAAATCTACTGTGGTACAAGATAAACCGCATAAACCAATGCTAAATACTCTTTTCTTTTTTTTTTTATCACATTTATCTAATTTATACATATTAAAAAAATTTAATTAAAATTAATTAGTTACTTATATTTTATAGAATATTTTATTATTTTCTAAAACTACCCTTATTTAAAAACCCATAAGTAAAGTATATAGTTTAATGTTTAGTTGATTGTGATTTATTAAAAATTATATAAATATATTAAATGAAGGAGCCGTTTGGTTCGCAGTAATGTAAAAAAATTATCATATGTTACGTGGTAATATGAAAATATTATCGCATTTGATATTGCACCGGTGATAATCTGGATGGTAATATCAAATTACAAATTTGAGAATATTGCAAAAAAAATTGGTAATCCTATTACCACCAAATTTGGTGTATATCTTGGATTACCGTGGTAATCTCATAATTTTTTATATTTTAGCAAATTGATTACCATGACAACCAAACACAGCAATGAACTATTTCCAGTAATAAGAGTTCCCAAGTAAACATTGTTATATCAAATTATCACAATATTCCCAACTTTATAACATTTTCACTTATATTACCATGGTAATCTCATTACATGGTAATATATCATCACTATGAACCAAACGACCCTTAAAAAATAAATTTGAAAAAAATTATTTAACACTGTATATAATTTTTAACGTGGCAAGTAAAGAAAAATAAAAAAACAACTTCAAAACATAACAACTAATGAGGGAGTATAATACATCATAAATAAATCAATAATTAATAGTGATATTGGTGACATCCAGGGATACATCTATTAATGGGAAAATAAATGTTAATAACTTTGATTGTGTCTAGTGTTGGGGTCTGTTCATCAAGAGCGACAGTGAGGGCATTTAAGAAGGCTTTCTTTGATTTTGGTGTGAACTCTTCCGGCGTCATTTTGTTTTGCCATCTTTTTGTTCTTCCTCTGATAAAATTATAATTTATCCAATTTCATATATATATATATATATATCCAAAGGTCTCATACGTCAGCCGCACAATCTCACTTATTTAAAATCCTCATTTAATTAAAATCAAAATAAGAAATTTCCATTAATTTGAGTTCAAAATTTTCTAACAGCAAAGTAGTGGTAACCAATATCTGACATGAGTTCGTACTTGCTACCCGAGTCCCGTGTTCCCAAATAAAGATGTAAGATTGGATATTCACTTTACGGCTCTATATATGGTCTATTTTTGTGGCTTGTCCACTTTATCAATATATATATATAATGATGCTATTTTTACCGAATAAATTTATCAAATATGTTTTCCGAATGACTGACGTAGATGCCCAACTTGTCATTCACATCCTCATCCTCATTATTTTTTTATATAAACTTTAAATTTGAACCTTAAAAATTCTTAAATATTTAAAATTTTAAAAAAAAATTTAGAAAACTATATCTAAAATCATAAACCCAAATACTACAAAATCTATACCCTAAAATCTAAAAATTTAAACCCTAAATAATAAATATTAAATCATAAACCCTAAATCCTATGCCCTAAACCATAAACAAAAAAACACAGACCCCCTGCGGGGGCTTATGATTTTTAGTTTAGGGTTTAGAGAGGGGTTTTCGGTTTATCATTTACATGTTTATTTTTTACGATTAAATGTTTAAATTTAGAATTTAGATAATAAAAAGAAATTAAAATTTTATTTAAATAAAAAATAAAAAAAGAATGACGTTGATGTTGATATGGATACCAACTTAACATCCAACTCATTCGGGAAACCTATTCGGAAAATCTATTAGGTAAAAATATCATTACTTTCATATATATATATATATATATATATATATATATATATATATATACACCCATGTGCATTGTTAAATAATTGTGAAAGTAGGTATGATCTAATGCAGCCAATATATTTAAAACATAAAGTCAATTTAAACAATGAGATAGATAAGTCTTGTGCAAGAAACTTGTTTAAGAAGAAGCACTTAGACATTTTCATTGCCAATCATATCATAATACAAAAAGCTTTTGAACAGGATTGATAAACTTATTAATTTATTATTTGAAGTTTTACTCCAAAATAATTATTCTAATTACATTATTAAGCTTATGGTTTAACACTTTTTAATTATCGAATACTCAACTTAAATTATCAAAAATCCAAAAAACATATATCATAATCATATCCCACTTATGTAATTAAAATTGTTTTAAATGGTTAAAAAAAAAATAGCTTAGAATAAGGGTATATGTGTCTTTGTACATTAATAAAAAATTAGATAGAAGTGTTTGTTTTGATTTAGGACAAGTTTTTTTATTAAAAATTTTTCCAATTTAATTTTTTAATTAATATTTCAATGGTTTTTCTTATTTTACTCATTTAAAAATAAATAAAAATAAAAATAAAAATAAAAATAAATAAACCAAAGCAGAGGTTATCTAGATGATGAAGAAATGAAAACTGATAAGACTGAATAATAAATTATTCCAACAGGGCCCACGACCGTGATGCGCACGCTTACCATGAAGAAACGTCACAAAAGACTTTTCAAGGGTATTTACGTCATTTCGTACCAACAAAAAGTATCTCGCTTACTTGCTTGCCAAGGCGACTTCTTGGCACATGCGGACTCAAATAATTAATTTTCACACCTGTTTTGCTAAAAAAGTCCTCAAAAAAGTCCTTATTTACAAGCACAAAAATTTTCATCAAAATAACAAAACTCATATAATTAATTAATTATTATTTTTTTTACAAGAAAAATTCTACAATAAATTAAACTTTGAGAAACTTCTCAAAATGAAACAGATGCTTTCTAACTTGATAAACATGAAGAGTGTATAACAAAGCAGCTGAACTTACTAAAACAAATGACATTATCACCAGCTTACCAAACTCCTGAAAATAAATAACAAAGAACAAATTAAATAAGAAAATAAATAAATAAATAAAATAAAAAATTTTCAATCATTTTCCTTTGATTTGAAAGCATGCATGGTAGTGAGGAACAAACCTCTGGATTGGAGACAATGATTCCCATAATATAAGTCAATAAGTCCAACATTGACTGCAATGAGTTTTGGGCACCTCCCACAATGCAACGATCACTTTCAGGAACTTCATCCTTCAAACAAGAGAATGAGATTCATGTTTGAATTATCTGATAACATTCTAAGAAAAACTTATCAAAGATTAATTTTATGATGTATTGTAGGTAATTAATATACCTGCATTTGTTGAATAACAGATAAATCAAACATCCATAAACCGAGACGCGACGCCGCAACTCCTCCCATCAACATCCATGCTGAAACACCATTGTTTTTAATCCATATAGATGCAAGACATAGTAACAGAAAACTCCACTGGATTACCAGAAAACAAAAACAAAAAAAAAATTGAGATCTTTTTAGTAAGTAATTAATTAGTAACTGCAATGTTAGTAACTTTTCTTTGTATAAATTACCTGAGTCCAAATAGACCATAATCCGGTTCGCAGAGTTGAAATATGAGAGTGAACAATTGGGTATATCATTGTTGCAGAAATCCCGACAATAGCACTAAAGCCGCGAGCTAAACCGATAATGTAAGCGGGTATGCCTTTCCATTGTAAGGTTGCTGTCATTAATGTTCCGAAGCTGAGAAAGAATGATTTGTGAATTGATTGTTATGCATTTATGTTCGAATAAAAATTCAGACGAAGTTTTTGCGTAGATTAAGTTTAGTACCTTAGGACAGTAAAATAAAGCAATGCTAGTGATACTCCTGGAAGCACTACTTGCTGCTTAGAGTATAAAATCCAAGCATCCAAGAATGGAATTTTTGAGAGCATTTCTGGTATTCTGTTCCACCAATGAAGATGAGCAAAAGAAGTGTTTTCGTTGAAATATGATTCATTCTCTAGCAAGTTACTAGTAATTGGTTTTGCTTTTCTTTGTTCATCGGTGTTGATTAGAGCCGGAATACCATTGTAAACTGATGTTAGAAGCCAATACTGTAACCACACTGATAATGTATTCCAGAGTGCCAAAGTTACTGCTGAAGCTTTCAATGATATGAAGCTAATTATGAAACCACTAAACACAGGGGCGAGTAATTTACAGATTAGATCGATCCGTCGAATTGTTGAGTTCATTTCTGTTAGCACTCCTGCAGGCTGTCCATTTGCAATCACAACCACCCTGTGAAAAATTCGTCAATGTTAACATCATTATCATTGCAATTCAAGTCTTTTATTTACTGAATTATGTTAACAGTCAAGAAATATCTGTCAGAATTTGGACTTCTTATCAACTAGAGAACTAAGAGAAATGCAGGGGAGAATCAGAATTACCATTCTCTTTCAATCAATATAGTACCGGCAAGAGTTGACAGAACTCCAATTGCACCTGAGAGATTTACTATAATGACAAACGATAAAAATGTCGAAAAAGAAGTGGACTTAAGATTGTAACATGTCAGTAATGCAGTCACTGTGACTCCGGCAACTATGAATGATAAATTTTGAGTCAGTAACCAGAGCTTTAGGACCTGCCACAAAAAGGAATAAAGAGAATGTAAATCATCAAAGTTCGTCATTCAAATGGGATGCATAACTCTTATATAAGGTTCTTAATAGCACAAACCTTTGCATAAGTTAATCTGTCCACCCACTTGCCGACAACTGAGCCAAATAGTGCAGTAGATGAAGATTCAACAACACCATAGATTGCAGTGAAGAGCAAAGAGTCTGGCCATAGATTTATCATGTATAAACCAACTGAAAATTCCCACATCCTGCAACAAAGAAAATTTTTTCAATGTGGACTAAAGAAAATTTTAACTCAATCAATGTCCACAGAAATTGGAACCAGAACATTAAATGGGTAGCATCTATCTAATCTGATAAATTTATTAAAACTAATACCAGAGGAAACTGGAAACTGATAACAAAATGCCCATCTATTTTGTGCCCCCTTCTTTCAAAGCTTATACATCAAAAGCATGAACAAATAAGATAAGCAATTGCACTGAAGTAAAAAGTTTCTCTAATTATCATCTGATAGTCTAAAAACTCACTAAACAAATACAGACATATTGATGAACTCAAAGGTAAAACAGGAAACAATTGCAAACTCCCTCTAAAAGAAACAAATCACTGATAACACATGCAAGATCTACAAATAAATACAAAAACTGCAGCTTTAATGGAAAACACCAACAGTCACATTGACAATAGATTGGAGCACCAAAAAAAAAAGTCAGCTTTTTAAGAGTAAGAGATTGGAAAACTTAAAGACAAAACAAAACAGAAGGAAAGTTGAGGGCTTTACCTTGCCCCCCACCTTGCTAGAAAGTGACCAACATACATACGTTTAATGAAGGCTAAAGTGAGAGATTGCTGAGAAGAACCATGAACCAGAGGCTGCCTCATGTTGACATCCTCCATGACCACAACTTCTCTTCTTTCAAAACCTCTTTGCCAAGGTTTAAACTAAATCCAGCAACAAGAATATACAACTCACTGAGATAGGACACCTTAGATACTCACTCCCTTAGTTGTTTATTGCCTCAAAAGGATAAGGACGACAGAAACAGAGACTGGATGACAAAAGGTTCAGGCTTTGCCATCAGAATGCCGCCATGAATGCATGCATGAATTGGAGAACAAAAGATCTGTGAGGGAGTAGTTGTTCTCAGGACCCGCAGTATCAACTGCTACCTGAACTAGACTTTCTCTTCTCCATTAAAATAAAAATCTCTGATGTGGAGCTTGTTTTCATTAAGCCCCTTGTAATTAACTCTATTTATTAAGTGTTCTGGTATTTTCTTTAAAATCATAAAAACAAATGTGTTAGATATGTATTCTAATTGATTCTATGGTTTTTTTTATTGGTTCTTACACACACACACACATATATATATAGAACTAATCTTACTACGAGCGTACGTCATAGATATGTAATCTCAAGCATGTTGATTGTTAACCCTTGGATCGAAATCAATGGTCACAATCATTCACATGTATGGTTTCTATATTTATATATAGTGAGCTTGATGAAAAATGAGATTCACAATATTTTTGATATGAGTCGTAGATCGAGGATGCGTAATAGTTATTGAATTCAATCTCTCAGACTAGACTGTAATTGAAAGCAACAAAGCTTTATATTACACCTGGGGAACACTACACCACAGATGGGAGACAATACAATAGTTTAGCACTGCGATGTTCTTGTCATCAAGTCTTTCTTACTATCTCTCTTTACTCTCCATCTCTCTCAAACTTTTTGTTTATACCGATGTTCGAGACGTCTCGTGATGTTACAGCATATACTATATATATATATAGTCATCGCAACAATTGTAATTAGTAAGACTATTATAATAATTATAAGGAGAAGGTCAAAAGTTTAAATTCCTCTCAATACATGGCATGGTTGAGGAGAAGTAATAAAAGTATATACGTCAGTGTGAGATAGCATGTACATTGTCATATATATATGTATATATATACATATAATTACCAAGCACAGATCTTTGACTCTTATAAGGAGGTCGAGAGTTTCAACTTCCTCACATGCATTGCATGGTTGATAAGAAGTAATAAAAAACATGTCTATGTGGGGGTAACTTCTCTACATTATCATATATATTATATATGAACATGCATATCTTTATACATTTTACTTGATGTTCATACTATTAGACATGATAAAATTGGAATTAGGGTTGATCTAAGTAGTGGTATATGATATGGACTGATTAAGTAGTGGTATATATAACATGTGTTTTATACCGTTATCAATAATTTTAATATGTATTTTATAAAACTAAGAAATTACGAGTACTTAGTCAAATAACAAGATACAAATATGTGAGGTAATAGTGATGAAATTTAAGAGTGGACTAAATTGAGATTTTGAGATACTGTGATGTTTGGATTATGTAGATTATTAGTTATCAATATATTGATATTATATAAAATTAATATTTTATATAATACAGTTTCAATAGTTTATTTAAATTTAAACTTCATAAACAATATTAGAAAATGAAATGCTTGTCTCATAATCTAAATATGCTTAATTGTCATAAAATACCAAGTTGTAAAATCTTTCCTCTTCAATCTTCATCTCGTGTTGAGGATATGAATACTTTTAATTTTATATTCAAATAATATATATATATATATATAAACACATGGATAATGGTGATAAATGCCGTGAAAAGAATAAATAAGTACAGAACTTCATAAATTATAGAATCTTGACATCTCATAGATTTAACGTGATGATGCTGATTAGCGAGTGTGAGCTAGCTACGTGTGTTGAATTAATCTTCATGAATTCACTTTATCATGATCTAATACGTCGTTTTTAGCGTAGTGATTTTTAATCAAAAATTAAAGCAACGTTACATTGATTGTGTTTTAAATTAAATATAAAGTTGTGAAATAATCAAATTTTTGATACATAAAATTTGATTATTCCGTTAAAATAAAATGGAGGTATATCCGTACATAACTGATAACTCGGTTGGTAAAATCATATGTTTCGTTGTCAACCCTATATTCAAATAATTATTATTTATTCATTATTTGTGAAAACATATATATATATATATATATAATGTAGGTTTAGTACGGCATTTGACGGAAATAGTTGCAGTTGACTTGCGGAGACAACTGTTTTTGGGAAGAATGACAAGGGACAAGCACAGTCAAAGGAATCATAAATCATTAAGCAATAAATATGAAATAAAATAAAATAAAAAGAAATAGGAAACAGTGTTAAAAATACTTTTTAAAAATTATACTTTATTTGCACTATTATTATACTATTATGTTTTATCATCTTGATTAAGACTATTTATTTATTTTATTAAATCATATAAATATTTCATTCTCAAAATATTATTTTATTTTCAAAATTATATCTAAATAATAATAGTATTCTATAGTTTTAATATTGGGTGCATCTCAACCAAATAGTACCAATGTTAAAAAAAACAAAGTTAATAAATATATTGTTAAAATTATAAATAAATATGGACTGGATGCTAGGTTTGTTTGGTTGTACATCGGTAAATTCAGGTGAAAAATTCTGATCTTGGTGAAATCTTTAATTCATTACTGTCCGACATTTGTTCTTTTCAAATATTATAAGTTGAAGATATTTAAAGTTGATTCATGATACTCATATTAATTAATTTAAATGGAAATATTTAGCTAGAGGCTAAGTTTTATATGGTTCTGCAGTTATCTATTAATATTTAATGGTTCATTATTGCGTCCCATTCTGTGACTGCCTGTTTGATCAGGCTCACGTGTGGAGGATGGAACCTTCTTGGAAACTCCTTCAAGCTCTTATGGACCTCAGCCCCTCTCAGAGCTCAATGCTTCCATTTGATGCATTTGTGAATAGTCTTGGTTTTATTTTTTATTATTTTAGTATATTCAGTTGGAGTTGGATACTTGTGTTTTGAATATTTAACAATTTGAAAATATGTTTGAAAGCGATTTCCAACGTTATATTTCGGGTCAGTATTAGAGATTGCATTAGATAAAAAAAAGGGATTAACTTATTCATGCATTTGTCAGGATGTTGGCTCTTTCCTTTGATGCTCCCAAATTGATGCCAGTTAAAGTATTCGGAGGAGTCCTATAAGAGGTAGATCTCTTAACTCTTTTTATATCCTTTAAGAATTTCAGCTTCGAAATCATTTGCTTAAACAACCCAAAACATTTCCACCCTTCGATCAACTCTTATTGGTACTAGGATATTGGTTTGTCCAAAGACTATTACCAATCTCTAATTTCTGGTTAATTTTACATTTAATTTTTTACTCTAGATGAATAATAATGCAGTTTTAAAATTAATGTGTGTGTGTGTGTCTTACCTATTGTTTTCAAAACTCTTGGGCATGGAGAATAGCCTGAGGCTTTAAGAAGCTTTCTTGGTTCAACAGAGGCCAGCTTATGAGGCCAGGATGAAACTCACTAGTCACTGGGACAAAGCTGGCCGTCTGACAGGTTAGAGAACTAATCAATTTGGGTTCCCATTCACGCCTGGGGCGTGTTGAGGACCTCTCCGTCGAGACTGGGCCAGGCATGGGTCCGAGGGGAGAAACTCTGGTTTCAGCCTCATGGGGAACAGAAACTGGCTTTCTTTTTTTCATCTTGTGCACTGTCACGGTCAGGCCTCATTTCCAGGAATGCTTTCTCAGCTCTGGCCTGGGTACAGGGCACTGAGAACACAGTATAATCAACCGATCACTTGCTGACTCTGAAATATAAGAAAAGCCAACGACCTGGGAATCGGACGTGAGCAGAGGCTGCCGCCGGTTGGCTGCCGGATTGGAATCACAGGATTCTGAGAGGATGGGATGTGGCTGATTGATCAGGGGTGGAACCGATTTATTGACAGTCAGGATCATTTAGGCCGAGGTCATGGTCAGTGCTCATCCGTTCAGCCGCAGGGACCTCTGGAACAGACATTGCTGAGGTGAGACAGACTTTTTCAGGATCTAATTCTGAGGGGTGGATAAGGAGGACATTGGGAGAAATGTGGGTTCAGACACTGCATCTCAAGAAATTCGGAGATCAGGCAGGGGTGCACAGGAGTCGATCTCGGTCAGATGCGTGGTGGGGAGCGGTTGTGGGGAACTGGTGATTCCGGATAAATGGGTGCTGAAACCCCAGGCACGCTGTCGGTGACTTTTCGAGCTGCTACCTCTCGATGAGATCAGGGAGAGAAGGACTGTTTGAGGCTGAGAGGAGGGCCACTGAGGATCTGGAGATGATCAGAATATTAATTCTGTGACTATTTTATTTTATTAAGTAACTGCTATTTGAATGGTTCAGAGTCTGTGAACCTTACTGAATGTTGCACCGAATACTATCATCGTTTACTGCCTATATTTATAAAGTGAGAAAGGACTGTTATTTAGAAGCTGTTGCAACAGCAATGTGTAATGTAACGGTTTTACGCGCAAAATGCTGGGCTATGTCGGCCACACAGCACCGAACTATTTCAGACTGTTCTTACCCAAACCCGCATTTTCAACTTACCGGCAAATTTTTGCTGTGGTCGATCACTCTCCAAACTCCGCCATGTC